>NC_060271.1:7025505-7325505 GCF_021613505.1 Equus quagga | reverse complement strand
TACCTCAGAATGTGACTGTATTTGGAGACAGGATCTTTAAGTAATTAAGTTAAAATGAGGTCATTAGGTGGGCCCTGATCCAATATGACTAGTGTCCTTACAAAAAGAGATCAAGACACAGACACATACAGAGGGAAGACCATGTGAAGACACAGAAAGAAGACAGCCATCTACAAAAAGAAACCAACGCTGCCAACCCCTTGATCTTGAAGTTCTAGCCTCCAGAACCGTGAGAAAATAAATGTCTGTTGTTTAACCAAGTCTGTGGTATTTGTTATGACAGCATTGGCAAATTAATATATATGTCATTATACATTTGTCAAAACCTACAGAATGTACAGCAGAAAGAGTGAACCCTAATGTAAACCATGGACTTTAGTTAATAATAATGTATCAATACCGGCTCATCAATTGTAACAAATGTACCACAACAATGCAAGACGTTAATAATAGGGGGAACTGCGGGTGGAGGGAGGTGGGCTTACATGGAAACTCTGTATTTTCCACTCAGTTTTTCTGTAGACCTTAAATTGCTCAAAAAATAAACTCTATTAATTAAAAAAAAATTCAACAGATAGGCTAAAACAGCAAATTAGAGACAGGTGGAGAGAGATCAGAAATTATCCAGAATGCAGCACAGAGAGCTAAGGGGAAGGAGAGGCCAAGCGTTATAGGGTGGATTAAGAAAGACTAGCATATGTAGTCTCAGAATGAAAAGATGAAGGAAAGGACATCTTTGAGGAGAAAATATCACTGTGCACTGGGTGACTGGGAAACAACAGTGGAAGGAAAAAATACACGGTTTAAAGTATTAAACCATTTTAAAACATTACCTACTCAAAATACATTTACACTTTTTAAAAAGAAAAAAAGAGATAATGGCTGACAATTTTCAAGAACTGAGATAAAACATGAATCTGTAGGTGTAAGGAGCACAATGTATAACAACTGGGACAAATTACAAAAACAAAATACACACACTTAAATTGTAGTGAAACTGCAGAACAACAAAAATATTAAGATTTTAACAGCATTTCAAAGAGAAATGACATATTTCCTACAAAAGATCAGTAATTAGACTGACAGGAACAAACTAGAAATCAGAAGACAGCAGACGATCATCTTCAAAATGCTGAAAGAAAACATCTCCAAACCCAGAATTACGTGCCTTGCAAAACTATCTTACAAGAACAAGGGAAAAATAGACATTCTCAGATAAACAGATATTTTCCCACCATCAGATATTCACCACTAGTTATTATTTCAATAAATAAGTATTTATTGAGCAGTGCTGTGTAATGGTTAAGAGCACGGACTTTGAACCTAGGCTCCCTGGGTTTGAATTCTAGTTCTGTAGCTTACTAACTGTGTGACTTTGAGCAAGTTACTTAACCTCAGTTTCCTCAGCTGTAAATGAGGATAACAATAACACCCACCTCAGAGGGTTGCTTTGAGGACTAGATAAATGAGTATATTAAAGAGCTTAGAACAGTGTCTGGGACTGGAGAATTTGCTACAAGGTATTTGCTATTAATATAATATGCCAGGCAGTATTCTAAGTACTTTACAAATACTGATCCTCACAACAACCCTAGAGGTAGGTACTCTCATTGATCCCATTTTACAGACGAGAAAACTGAGGCACAAAGTTTAAGTAACTTTCCCAAGTTCACATAGCTGGTGACTTCAGAGCCGGGATCTGAACCTGGGCAGTCAGGGTCCAGACTCCTTGCTTTTAAGCACTACATAATGCTGTCCTTCAAAGTAGAAGGAGGTGAGGACAAGTGAGGAGCGGACAATGCAGGGCCTGGGAGGCCACTGCCAAGACTCCGGCTTTTACTAAGCTCCTGGAGGGTTTTGAGTAGAGTAGTAATGTGATGTGATTTATGTTTTAACAGGACTGCTCTGGCTTCGGTGCTGAAGACAGACTGTAGGGGTGTTATGGGCTGAACTGTGTCCCCCACAAAAAATATGTGGAGTCCTAACCCCCCCCCCCAGTACTTCAGACTGTGACGTTATTTGGAAACAGGGTCTTTACAGAGGTAATCAAGATAAAATGAGGTCATCAGGGTGAGCCATAAACCAGTGCGACTGGGCTCCACATAAAAAGGGGAAATGTGGACACAGATGTGCACACAGAGAGAACACAGCCATCTATAAGGAGAGTGGCCTGGCACAGATCCTTCCCTCAGCCTTCAGAAGGAACCAAGCCTGCTGATACCTTAATTTCAGACTTCTGGCCCCTAGAACTGTGAGACAATAAATTTCTGTTGTTTAAACCACTCAGTTGCTGGTACTCTGAAGCCCTAGCAAATTAATACAGGGGAGAAAAGCAAAGGAGACTAGTCAAGTGGTTATGGCAAGAATCCAGGCAAGCAATGATGGTGGTTTGGACCAGCTGTGGTGGTAGAGGGAGTAAGATATCGGATTCTGGATACATTTTGAAGGCAAAGTCTAAAGGATTTTGCTATGGATATGGGGTGAGAGAAGTTAAAGATGACTCTAAAGGTTTTTGGCCTGGGCATCTGGAAGAATGGAGTTGCTATTAACAGAGATGCAAAAGAGAGCAGGTGGAATGAGTTTTGGAAAGGAACATTATGAGTTTGGATTTGAATAAGTTCATTTTGAGATGCTTACTAGACATCCAAGCAGAGAAGCTGAATAAGCAACTGAATATCTGAGCCCAGAATTCAAGGCAGAATTATCAGCATATGGATTTTCTTTCTTTCTTTTTTTTAGATTTTTAAATTTTTCTTTCGTCTCTCCAAAGCCCCCCAGTACATAGTTGTATATTTTAGTTGTGGGTCCTTCTAGCTGTGGCATGTGGGACGCCACCTCAGCATGGCTTGATGAGTGGTGCTAGGTCCGCGCCCAGGATCCAAACCAGCAAAACCCTGGGCCACCGAAGCAGAGTGCGTGAACTTAATGACTTGGCCATGGGGCCGGGCCATGGATGTTCTTTAAAGCCTGAGACTGAATAAGATCACCAAAAGAGTGAGTGTAGATGGAGAGGGAGTCCAAGAGCCCTGAAGCACTCCCAGGTTAGGGGAGATAAAGAAGAACCTGCCAAGGATATGAGAAGGAACTGCCAGTGAGATCGGCAGGAAACCAGCAGTGCATGGAGTCCTAGAGTCCAAGTTTCCAAGGTATTTCAAGAAGGAAGGATGATTAACTGACTCTAGTGCTCTTGTTAAATCAGAAATAACCACTGGATTTTTAATTGGAGCAATACTGACCTTGACAAGACCAGTTTCAACAGAGGAGTGAGGACAAAAGCATGATTACAGCAAGATCCAGATAGCCCAGGGGAAGATGTAGAGAATGAGTCTTTCAAAGAATTTTGCTGTACTGGTGGCAGCTGCTAGAGGGAGGTGTGAGTCGAGGAAGGGTTTGTACTCAATATGGAGGAAAGTAGAGGATGTTGAAATCTGATAGAAATGATACAATAAAGGTAGCAAAATTGATAATACAGGATAAGAGAGTCAAAAATATCTTAACAGGTTAAAGGAGATGGGATTTAGTGTCCAAGTAGAGGAATTAGCCTTTGCTAGGAGCACCAATATCTTATCCAGTAGAGGCAGGAAAGGAAGAATATATGGACACTGGTGTTGGAAGGTGGATAAATCTAATGGTGACAATTTTTGAAAGGCCTCTTCGGATTCTTTGTGTCTTCTGTTAAACGGGAAGTGTGGTCACCAGCTGAGAGCAAGGATTGTAGAGGAATTAGTGGAGGTTTGGAGAGGCAAGAGGAAATATGAAATAGCCCCCAGGAGAGAAGAACCAAAGAAACTAAAAGGGTAAATAAGGGGCATGTTTCAGGAAGGAAGTGGCTCTAGAAGAAGCCTAGACACAAGGAATAGTGAGCAAGTAAACTGGTAAAAATGGAGATAAATCTAAATACTATCCATATAAAAACTTTTTTTTTGTTTTTTTTGGTGAGGAAGATTCGCTGTGAGCTACCATCTGTTACCAATCTTCCTCTGTTTTGGCTTGAAGACGATTAGCCCTGAGCTAACATCAGTGCCAATCTTCCTCCACTTTGTATGTGAGTTGCCACCACAGTATGGCTGATGAGTGGCGTAGGTTTACACACAGGATCTGAAGCTGCAAACCAAGGCCACCAAAGCAGAGCATGCTGGACTTAAACACTAAGCTATAGGCTGGCCCCTGTATAAAACCTTTTATTGTTCAATTTGTAGAGTTAAAAAAAAGACAGAACTAAACTACTGGACAATGTACTGCTTATAAGTAAAGAGAAAGTGACTGAAGTTAAAATGTTCTAAGGCCCTCTTACCCATGGGGGGGTTAGATGTTAATGTTAGATTTTGTTAAGTATGCAAGTAAAATTTCAAGAGTAACCACTAAAAGGAAAGAACTACAGTGCCAACTTCCAAACTAAGAGATAAAATAACAATAAGCAAACACTCAACCCCCCCCCAAAAAAAAGTGCAAAAAAAGAGAACAAAAGCATAGAAAAAACAGCAGTGATGGAAATCAGATGAGAGAAATAAGACCAGCTCTGTCAATAATCACCAAAACACAAGTGGACTAAACTTGCCAGTTAAAGTTAAAAGACAGAAATTGTCAGATTTTGGTTTAAAAAAAAATACCTCTATGATGTTTACAAGAACATCGAAGGCAGAAAGACTTGTAAAAGTTGAAAATAAAATGATTGAAAAATATATACCAGGCAAATGTAGCCAAAAGAAAGTCGGGAGGGGCCGCCCCGTGGCCAAGTGGTTAAGTTTGTGCACTCCGCTTCAGCGGCCTGGGGTTTCGAGGGTTCGGATCCTGGGCGCGGACATGGCATGGCTCATCAGGCCATGCTGAGCTGGCATCCCACATAACACAACCAGAAGGGCCTACAACTAGAATATACAACTATGTACTGGGGGGCCTTGGGGAGTAGAAGAAACAAACAGAAAAAAAAAAGAAGATCAGCAACAGATGTTAGCTCAGGTGCCAATCTTTAAAAAAAAAAAAAAAAGAAAGTCAGGGAAGCCAGATTAATATCAGGTAAAATAAAATTTCTCTGTAAACCTGGGGTACTCAGAAGCTGGCTGACAAAGCTTACAAAGAAGTCACAGGAGGTCACTGCTAAGAGAGATCCTAGGGCAGTGCTGCTCAATAGAACTTTCTGCAATGATGGGGATGTTCCACATCTGGCCCGTTCAATATGGTCGACACCAGACACAGGGGGCTACTGAGTACTTGAAATGTGCCTAATGTAACTGAGGAGCTGAATTTCTAATTTTATTTAATTTTAATTTATTTAAAATTTAAGAGTAACATGTGGATAGTGCTACCATATTAGAAAGTACAAACTTGGAGATTAGTCCAACCCTCTCATATTATGAAGGCCTAGAAAAGGGAAGAGGCTATCCAAGACCACAAAGGAAGCCACAACCAGAATTCGGGTCACCTGATGCCTAATTAACATGCTTTTCCAGTACCCCAACACCTCTCTCACTGACCTATTGCATTATCCCTAAGAGTAAGTCTAGAGGTGTAATTTGAAACAGTTCACTACATGTACAAAATTTCTTTGAAAATTCATATTAAAATGTACATTGGAATCTTTTATAATAGTAATAATCACCACCATCATTTTTTGAGTACTTACTTTATATAGTATTACAATAATATAATGATAACAACAATATTAATAATGACTAACACTCATATGGCCTTTATTATATGCCAGGCACTGTTTTTCATGCTTTTACATGTATTAACTTATTTAACCCTCACAATAAACTTATGGGGTAGAAACTCTAATTCTCCTCATTTTACAGATAGGAAATTACAGAGATGAAGTTAAATAGCCTGGCCAAAATTACACTGCCAGTAAGTGGCAGAGCCGGGATTAGAACCTACGTGGTGCAGTTCCAGAGTCTGTAGTTTAACTCCCTACACTTATGGCCTCTCTAGCAAAGATTAAATGCATAAACGAAGGAAAATGGCTTCACTAAAGCAGAAGGAAATCACTGACTTCAGATCTGAAAACTTGGGTCTTTTCGTTTCCCTTCAAAAATAAGTTAAAGGGCACAGTGTTTACCTTGTTACTAAAATCACCTACTCCCCAACACCATCCACACTCACACCCACGCCAATGTGGAACCTCTGAAGACAGTCCAGTTTCCTAAAGTATCACTGCACAGCCACTTAATTTATGCTGGCTATCTGCAAGTAAGCTGAAGGCTCCCACATCACAGCTCTTTCTCTAAATCATTAATAAATAAAGGTGGGGAGGGGAGTGACCATTTCTAAACACAGCATTTACACCAGAATTCCCAAGCCCTTCATCCTAAAATTGTTTTCACGAGCATAAGTGAAAGACATCAGAAAAGGATTATCCATCCCCTCTCAGTTGATGAAACAAAAGGTCAAGTGTCAGAGCTGACAGCCAAGCCTCCAAAACAGGGAACACTGTACCTGTGAGGTAGAATAACCTAGTGGCTGAATAAACTCTGTCTGCAGTCAGACAGGGATTGGAAATCCTAGTTCAGCCATTTACTGTTTTCACAAATGCAAAAAATGACTAACAAAAATATCCATCCCATAGGGTTGCTGTGAATGTGAATAGGACACAGTGTGGAAGGTAAACACTTCATATGTGTCAGCGCCAAATTTTTAATCCGGAGACTTGACAAAGCCATCCATTTCTGTTTCAGGCAGGAGAGCTTATGAACCGCCCCCACTGACAGCTTTCTCGTTTCTCCTTTAAAGTCTTCAAAGGAGTTTCTGCATTCAGAGGCAGGAGCGTATTGGTTAAGAGCGCTCACTCTGGGATTTGTATCCCAGCTAGTCCGCTTACTAGCTGTGGGACTCCTGGGCCCCAATTTAGGTTCTTCATCTGTGAAATGGGGATAATGATAAAAAATATTATCCATCTCAGAGGGTTATTATGAGGATGAAACCAATCAATACACAAAAAGTGCACAGAACAGTACCTGGAATAGCGTAAATGTACAGTAAATGTTAGTCATGACACTTCTCCCCATTGGTGATACATTCCAAATTTCAAGCACGCGGAGAACAACAAGATTATTTTAGGACTCTAGAATGTTAGAGCTGGAAGGACTCTTAGGAATCATTTCTAGTCCAACTCTCTCATTTAGTAAATGGTCCTTGGGGAAGACCAGAGCTGGCTACATGGTCTGACCAGGATTAAAACCTAGGCCTCCTGATTTCTATCCAGCACCTGTACCACCACCGTACTGCTTCTTCTGAATGAAAACAGTAGGGTCACTCAGTCTTTTCTCTCTGCAAACCACCAGGTCATCTTCTGGTAAGAGCCAGAGCTACTTAAACATCTGGGAAGAAATCTTCCTCATCAAGATTTTCAGGAAGCACTGCTTTGGGTAGCACTTTTTTGGGAGGTGGGATGGGTGGGCTGTAATCTAGTTCCTAAGAATTCATTCCCCAAGAGATAGAAAAAATAAAAGTTTGAAATATTATTAATTCCTTTCAGGAACGATTAAATATTCTTCCTTAGGAAGACATAATAATAAACATTAATAAATACTTTCTAAGTTTGTGACACAATATTAAGTGCCTGTCGTTTTTTCATTTAATCCTCACAACACAGCCCCCCCACCTCAAGTTGCCCTCCTATGTGCTCCTACAGTTACCTGGTATTTTCCTGCTCACAGTACATATCACAGTGTCATGTAGTGTCATGTAATTGCCTGCTTACTTGTCTTGACAGTCTTCAGACTATAAGCTGAAAAAAGACAGGGATCACAATGATCACGTGTACCATTCATTTCTTCTTTCAACAAATATTCCTAAGCATGCATAAGACAGAAATGGTCTTGGTTTACTGGGGCCAAATATACTTTCCAAAGATGGTTAGGGCGGGTTGGAAGGAGAATGTCCCTCCCCTTAAACATGCCCATACAGAGTATAGTGGATGTGATGCTATGCGACTTGTAAGGCTAGATGATAAAAATGTTATGCATCTCCACCTTGTTCTCTTGGGGCACTTGCTCTTGGAATCCAGCTTTCATACTGTGAGGAAGCCCACACTTATCCATGAAGAAAGACCACATGGAGAAGTAACCAGCTCAGCCGAGGCCCCAGACATCATGGAACCGAGAGATACACCATCCCCACTGTGCCTTGTTTGACTTCCTGACCCACATAATGGTGAGCATAATAAAACACTTTCTCTACGTCACTAAATTTGGGGGTAGTTTATTATGCAGCAATAATAACTGGAACAATCACACAGAGCTTAATATTTAGAAAGAATAAAGATACTGAATACGTGACTCCAAGGTATTGCCTCCATCTAACACAGTGACTGGAACAGAGTAAATTATTTGTTGAGTGTCTCAGGTAGTTGTTATTATATCCATTTTACAGATGAAGGACTGAGCTTTGACAAGTTAAGCAACTTTCCCCAGGCTTCTCAGTGGGTCAGCGGTAGACTAAATTAAAACTCAGATCTAAACCCACACTCCTAACACAATACTCTTCTATCTCCCTCGGTACAGTAATCTGTTTTAAAATGGGGTTGTCAGTATTCTGGCCCAGTAGAATTGGTCGTGCAGTTTCATCACTGAGATGGAAACCCACATTTCACCTTCTCAGAGAAGCCTTCCCTGACCTGCCTAGCTCAGGTAACGCCAGCTCCCTCATCCTCCTCAGCCTTTCTACTCCATCACAGTTTCACTTTCTTCTCAGCACTTATCCCTAGCTGAAATTGTCTTGTTTTATGAATTTGTCCATGTGTCTACTCTGTCTCTCTGACTTCAATACACAGTCCATGAGAGCAGGAACCTTCTCTGTCTTGTCCACTGCTAGATCCCCAGTGCCTAGGACAGTGCCTGGAATATGGCAGGTGATCAAAAATTATTTACTGAATGAAGGAGTGACTGCATTCAGGTACACTGAATGTCCACCCAATCTCATCACCACCAATAAATGTGCAAATAGGGAGGATAAGAGAAAACAAAGATAAAAACAGCAGGACTGCAGCAGAATCATCCCATACAGTAAGGTAAGCATAAAAAATGGAAGGAGAGGGGAAACGATGCTATCACTCACCCACCTAGAAAAGCATAAAACCTGAGTTCAAATGAAGATGTAGGTAATGGGATGGAGAAGGGGGTCCTACCTCATCTCCTCCATTCATAACCGCTGTCCCCACACGCCTCAAAAAAAATCAGTTTCTTCAGACAGATACACTGACTGAACCACACCAAGGACAATTGTTGGTGACCCTCTAGCATCAGAACTTCTACCCTTAATCTGGCCCTTCCTTATGCACCAGTCACACCTCCCTGGGATGCAGGTGCTGTTCCCCCCGGGGCAAGGAGTAGGCAGTGACCTAGCTCTTCAGGAAAGAGGTGAGGTAGGGAATCTTCAGACCCAGGGCAAGCGTCTCTGCATATGCAGGTCCCCAAAGGCCCTATTTCTCCCAGGAGGGAAGGTGACCGTTCCTGAGGACCTACCAAGTGGTAGGCACTATGCTGGTCTTTTAAATATGCTTTTCCTAATTTAAGGGCCATTCCTTACCTCAACCCAAGATTAGGGAGGCCCGAAGTACAACTTTCCCATCTCAACATTGCCCAGACCCCGAGAAATTTTCCTCAAACTCCAGGAGCGGTTAGGGAGGATAAAAAGAAATTTGCAGTGGCCTCAGAGATAGAAGGAGATGGGGAGTGTGTTAGGACAAGGAGAGGGGTATACTGGGCTGGGGCCCGGAATGAGTAAAGATTAAGATAAGAAGGCGGTCTGACCCTTTCCAAGACCAATATGTCCATCAGAAGAGGTGACGAGGAGCAGGAAACCGAAGCCCAGCAAACAGGTGGCCCCGAGACGAGTCCGCAGCTCCATGGTAGTAGATGGACGGGGCCACCGGGCTAAGCAGACGCAGGGCCGGGGTCCCAGCAGAAGGTCCGTGCGGTTCCCCAAGTGCGGCTCGCTCAGCCCAATCCCTTGCGTTTCCAGATTTTTTTTTTTTTTTTTTAACCCTGAAGGAAGTGATGTTAGACGGATGTGGGTGGTGCCTCCGGGGTCCGGATTGGGATGGAGTGAGTTTAAAGGTGCAGATCACGTAGAAGGGTGCGGGAGTTTATCTCCAGCGCGAGTAGCTTTCCCCGGATTCTGGATGTTCAGTTTGAGCACTGAGAGGGAAAAGGTGGGCCGAGATAATAGGGGGTGGGGAGGTAGCTCGGGAGAACCGTTGCTGATTGCGTTGGCCAGCAGGCTAGCCCCTCCCCCTCCAAGAATCGCTGTATTTAATATTCGCAACGCAAATTATTGATCGGTGAAGCCAGCCCCTCCCAACAATGGGCGGACTGCCCATTGGCATCGGATCCCCCTTATCCCTCCGCAAATAAAAAAGACTTACACAACAGGATTTCATTCTTAGGTTCCTGCTCAGCTCTCCAGGAGACCTGGCAAACCTGTTCTGCGGTGATGCATGGTCTCGTGCCTTGCAAGAATGCCCCTTCCTGCTGGACGAGAGCTCTGGACCTTATTTTTCCTTGCAAGCGCAACTCTTCCACGCAGGGATTATGCAACCAATTGATGCAAGCTCCAAGAAAACCAAACTTGGGATCTCTTATTGCAAAACTGACCTAACTCTTCAAGGAACTAGGACATAAGTCACTGAAGGCATTTAAAGTGTAAACCTTTCTGGCTAAATCTATTTGTTTTTAAACTTTGTGGGTTGAGTATTTCTCCTCAGTTTTTCCTCTCTGATGCATAATAAACAGATCAAATTTCCCGTCTCTTCTCCTGTGTGAAGACTAGAGTCCACACTAGTTGAGTCCGACAGTGCGTACTTAAGGCTTAGTGAAAGACATCCAACAAAATACACACCCAAACAAAAATACACACCTCGCTTTGATTAGGCTCCCTATAAATTGTAGGACCAGACACAATGAAACGTTCAGGAGACTGCAAGCTCCAGAATGCAGCGTGGCCACTTGCACCTGCCGCCTTTCTACTGGGAGGCACAGAGCAGGCTGGGATTTGTAGTTCGTATCTGCGTTCCCCGGATAGGCTGCCCTGGCGAGAGAGAGGCGGGGCCGGCTGTGTCACGTGGGCCCCGCTCCCGCCGCCGCGGCAGCCGTCGTCTTTCTCTGTCTCGACTGAGGCAGCCATCTTGCTCTTGCCGCGTGCTGGTGTTGGAGGACCCTCCCTGCTTCAGGTGAGACCCCCGGCGGTCCCGCCACTCCACGGCCATAGGCCGCTGCGCACGGTCTCCCCCCGCCCTCTTCTTCCGACACCCGCCAACCGCTTGGGCTGCCACTTCCGCCGTGGCGCGCCGAGTGGGGGCGGAGGCGGCTGGCTTGGCCTGTCGGTTACCGGCGGCGCAGCTGGGGGTCGGCACCTGAGGGAAGGTCCCAGCACCACCGCCCCCTGTGCAGGCGAGCGAGTCCGCGGTGTTGCCGCCCAGATCCAGTCCTAGGAGGCGGGTGGTCCTCTGCCTCTGTCCTGTTACTCCTCATTTTTCACAGCAGCAGTGCTGTGAGCTTTGCGCTTTCTACAGCCGATCTGTGGTCATCTCATTTGATCCTCCCACTCTACAGATAGGGAAACTGAGGTTAGCAGCCCCGTCGGCCCCCAAGCGCTTGGGACCGAATTCCAGTGCAGCGCTCTTCACCTCGTAATGGCAGTATTTGTTTACAAGTCTGCCTCTCTCTCTGAGAGATTCGTTGCCTTGCCCTTCTTTATAGCCCCACCACACTGCCTGATGCGTAGTAGGCTGTCAGGAAATTGAGGATTGTCCGCCAGGCACGGTGTTGCACAGCGAGTGAATGGCGGTTTCAACTTCCGTTCCCACGTTCTTTCACTATATGTACCATAGCTGTCCCCTCCGGAGTGGTAACAATAGTTACCAGTTATTTAGTATCTACTGTGAGCCATACCCTGTGCTTGATAATTTACCCGTTAACCCTTACTTTTCTAATACAGAAGGAACACAATTTCAGAGAAAGTATCTTTCCGAAGCCCTAAGTGGTAGAACCTTGAACCTTCTGATTCCAAAGCCTGTGCCTCTCTTAGAGAAACCCCACATAGTAAAAACTCGGGGACTAAAGGTTGAGATTATTTCATCTCTGTGTAAATATGATATATATGAAAGTGCTTACCATAATGCTTAGAGCGTAGGCACTCAATAAATATTGATGATAACATTATTAACACCCTTTCTTGAGTCCTCGAGGAAATGGCTAAAAGATCCTAGGATCCCTAAGGAAGAACTCACTAATCATACGGCTTTACGAAGTATTTCTCCCTTTTAGGCCTAAGAAGTGACTTCTCCCTTATGGGCCTTCATTTCCAAATCTGTTAAATTGGGAGGGAGGTGAACTGTTTTATTTATTTATAACTTACACCCTGCTGCTCCTTGCAGGTATTTGAGATGGCCTCACATACGAGATAAGAATAATGGGTACAATAAAGTAAAGGTTGATTGAGGAATAGGGAATTAAACCAGGTGATCTTTTGAGTTCTAGTCCACATTCTGAGCTTGACATCTTGTCTCACATAGACTAAGTCCAATCCTGTTTCCTACTTCAATTCCACACACCCTCACTGTTAGTAGACAAAGGAACACCCTTCTTCCTCTACCGGCTTGAGCTTCCAACCTCCCTAAGATGCTTTTTCTCTGAGATACTCTTTGGGAACAAGGTTTCTGTTTGTCCTGAATATCTGGAATGGAATATGTTCTTTCATCTACACATTAATATAAAGAGTTAATTTTGTTCTTTGTCTCAAACAAGTCAGGACTCTTTATCTTTACTTCTGAATCTTCTCATCCATCTCTTCTCTTGTGGTGGTTACTTCAAAAATGCAGAAGAGTCCCAAAAGGTTTACCCTGTGTCTAGTTCTAATATTTTCACTTAGCTCCTTTTTTGTAAAAAATTCCTTAGGCTCTTTGTTAATTCACTGCACCTTCATGTTCACATTCCTTTGAGAAAAGTGAATAGTGGTCCTTTTCTGTGGGATATTGAATATAGAGATTGGGATTTGCATCAACAAATTTGTCTATGGCGAGTTGAGATTGGCACGCACCCGAGCCTTCTGGTTTTGTACTCTAATCACACTTCCTCCTATAAAAGAGTGTTTTTAGCTGCTTAAGCATGGTGATACAGTGCTGAGCAAAGATTGAGGAATCAAATTCTAAATGTTATTTGGAAAAAAGCAGAGATATATACAGTGCCTTAGAGATATATACAGGCACTTAGAGTGCCTAAGTACAGTGTCAGAATACATAGTGGTTAATACTTATATAATATTTCATTCCCTTTCATATCTCAAATGAAGAAAACAGTATCTTTTTTCATCTGAGTGATGATTATAAAGAGGTTAGAGAATTGGCCAAAAAGTTCCCTCTGTTGCATCTCAGTAATGATATGTTGATCCACAGAACAAGTAAGACCAGACTTTTAACAATGGCTTTTATTTGTTTATGTGGTGTGGAATGTTATGACCCATTATAAACTTCAGAACATCTTTTCCTTAGTAGGAATATTACTGACCAGACTAAAATTCATGATTTTATAATGTTCTTAGACTTTTCAAAATCAAGATTGTCTTAAAAAGCTCCTCTCCTCCTCCTCCCCAAAACATGTAGTATTAATGTAGCAGAGATATGGTTTTCTCAAATTGTGCCGTGAGGCATTTTACCCTGTATGTGAGAATATCTTGACAAGTATGACATACTTTATCAATGCATGTATTGAATGAACTCTCTGGAAGGTGCTGCAGAAGCGCCGAATGTCTGAACATCTGGTTCTCTTTCCCTATTATTAACATACCATATGACCTTGAATAGAGGATGTGACTACCTCATATCTTGACAGGTGGACAGCCTATTGTTGAATTTCTTCTTTGTCCAGATTTTTTTTTTTTTTTGTCTTTCATTTATGGTTTGCAAGAAATACAGAATGTGATTTGGGAGAAAAAAGTCTGCTTGAAGGATGTGCTAATAATATTTGATAACAGCTCTCTGCTGTAAAAATCTTTGAGGGAAAAAACTGGCTTGCCTAGGAGATTTTATAATTGGTTAGGTTTCACTGAATGCCAAAGTACTGAATCATGCTTTTCAGGAGGGAAATTCAAATAGGTAACTTTGAATCCCATTCTATTTTCTGTTTGTATATTCAACTTCTTCATGGTATTATTAATTTTGGTTCTTTTAATGTCTGGTTTATGAAACTAGAACAAGTTATTAATATTTATTAAGAATATAGACAATATTAATATGATCGTAGTGGTGATGCATAATGCAAGCTCAGTGAACCAAAAGGTACTGTTGCATAAACAGTTATTTTATTTGGTAAAACAGTGACTTTAACAAATCTATTTTTCCCCCCCTAGATTTACCAACAGCATGAATCAAGAAAAGTTAGCCAAACTTCAGGCTCAGGTCCGGATAGGGGGCAAGGTGAGTGTGGCATAAGAAAAACTGATAGGAGAATGTATTATTACCAGATAGCATCATTATTATTTTGGATTTGTGGTTGTTGAAAATCTAAAATCCTTTCAATAATCAAGATCAAACCACATTCCAATTTGAAAATAACTTGTCTAGATGTAAAATAGGTAACTAGAAGACTTTTCTCTCAGATGGTGCAATGGAAATAGCCACCTTTGTTTGAATCCTCTTAACATCTTGCAGTTATGTGACATGAACAAGTTACCTAACCTTGTTAAGCTTCCATTTTTGCATCTTCAAAATAGAAATAATCCTACATAAGATGCTTCTAAAGATTAGAGTAATATTTATAAAACACCTAATGTGGTGCCTGGCACAGAGTAGATACTTAATGATAGCTATGATGGTGTTAGACTCACCTGTAAGGCTTCCCAGGTGTTGAGGTTACCTTCTCTTGACTGGATACACCTACTGCTACAGTTAGGTTTACAAGTAGTTTAACTGGAGGTTTAACTCAAGCTGTTTGTACATTGTTTTCATTGCTAGGTTTTCCTCTCAAATTCCTACCTATTCTTCTATGTTAGTGAATATGAACCTAAGCTTTCTTATTCCATGTACGTTGAAAACTATGGAAGAGCTAGTTCTGAGCGCCAGAATTTTTGGTTCCCTTCAGCTCTGGCCTTAGGCTCAAGGAGAATATTCTGTCCTCATCTCTGCCCAATACAGTCTTCGCAAAAGAAAAAGCAAGAACAGTACTTACCTCAGACATGGGGAGGGGGTAGGTAAGACACTATGTAGCAGCCCCACTGTGTCGTTTACTTTGAGGATAACCACAGCTCCTGGGGATGGGGACAGGAGAGGAAGAAGAGGAGAAGTGATTAGTACTTTCTCCTTTCAAAGTGATTCAATTATATGACTCTGGAGTCATATTAACACATTCATGTAACCAAAATAGTCACATTGTAGCATCAAGTGTAATGTAATGTACCAATGCAAAAACTAGGGATAGTGAAGAACCATAGGATATACCTGGAGGAGCTTGATGCAGCACAGCACTATTAAATGTTTTAAACCAGGTCATTGACACATTCATTCATGTAACTAGTTTATTGAGCACCTACTGTGTGTCAAGCACATAGGAGATAAACAAGTCAAGGTTTCTTGCTCTCGACACAGCTCAGCTTGGAAGAGACATGCTTGCAATTACACTACAGAACAGTAAATGTTAAAATGAGGTACAAGGTGCTCTTGCCTAGGAGAGACAAGGAAGTCATCACTGAGTTGTGATTTGAAGAATAAACAAGAATTTATCACTAAATAGTGAGGGCAGACAAGTGAGAGGTTGAGTGGGTAGGGTGAAAAGGAATTTTATTCTCACACATGCAGAGGCACAGAGGATGCTGAGATAATACGATGCTTAATGGAATGGCTTTCTTCCATTTGGTATAGCTAGAGTTTAGAGTATATAATGGATAAAGAATGGTAGGAATTGAAACAACCAGGTAATTTGGGGCTAGATCATAGTCTTGTATGCCATACTAAGGAGCTTAGGATTTTATCCTATAGGCAGGGAGCAACTTTTAAAGGATTTTAAGACAGAAATAACAGTCATTTTTGAAAGGTAACTTCTGGCAATGTGGAAAATGGAATGAAATAGAAGTTTAGCAGAGAGGAGAACAATCAAGAGGGGTTGGAATTGACATGACTTAATGACTGATGGAATATGGGGGATGAAGGGGAGAAAAGAGTATAAGATGACCCCCAAATTTCTGGTTTTAGAGACTGGGTGTATGGTGGTACTACTAGCAACAACACTTAGGAAATATAGGAAGAATAATTTGGTGGACTGATAAGCTTTTAGACGTGTTGAATTTGAGGTGCCTGAGGATCATTTGCATTGAGGTATCCAGCAAGCAATTGAGCTATCCCTGAGTGAGGAAAACTTTACAAAGAAATGACCATCTATGTAAATAGTCCATCCTTCAGCAACTGGATTTCATCACAATCTCTACTGCAACTCAAAGAGCTCTCTTCCACTCCCACCAGAGTTGCTGAGACTGAAGCCACTGCCTACCTTCTATAATGTTGATTCCCTGAGTACTACTGCAGGAGCTACCCAGAGTTTGAAATCTCCAGTTATTTCCCCTTACTCCTGCGAGGTCTCAGCAAGATTTAGCTCTCAAGACTTGCGCTGCTTTTGGTAGTGTTTCACCTCTCCTTTAAGTTACATTTTTGTAAATTGGCCCGGGAATTTAATCCATTATTTTAAATAGTTTTTCAGTGGAAAAATATCTTTAGAGTTTCAAAGTATCCATTTAGAAATGAGCTTTTTCCTTTCTCAGTAAATAGTATAATTTTCAACCTCTTTTCTCAGGCCAAAATCCAAGCATCATTCTAGATCGCTTTTTCACTCATATCCCATATCCAGTCCATCCCCAAATCCTGTTGGTTCTTCTGATAGTCTGAGCTTTCATCATTTTCACTGCCACAACTCCCATCTCTCATCAGGACTGCGATAGTAGCTTTCTGATTGATCTCATTATAGTTCATTTTCCACAGCAACCTCAGTCATCTTTTAAAATCATAAATCAGATCAAGTCATTTCCATGCTTAAAACCTTCCAATGGCTTCCTATTGCAATTGGAATAACATCCAACTCCTGCCTGTGGCGTTCTAGGCTACATGATTTGGCCCTTGCCTGTCTTTCTGATTTCATTTTCCTCCTCCTTTCCTGATGTTCACTCTGCTCTAGTCATATTGGCCTGCTTTCTCATTTTAGAAACAATAGGTTCACTCTTGTTTCATTCTGCTTGGGTCTCTCTTTCCCTAGATCTTCCAATGGGTTTCAGGATATGTCACCTCTTCAGAGGGGCCTTCCCTGAATATACAAATAAAGTAATGCTTGACCCCACCCAATACTCTTATCACTGTGTTGTTGGGTTTTTTTTCTTAATACCCTTATCATGTTTGAAATTATCTAATTTGTTTATATATTTACTGCCTTTTCCCCTCCACTCTAAGTATTTGATCCACAAGTAAGAACTTGATCTTTTTCATTTTTCATCTGGGACTCTGGAACACTCACATAGTAGACATTTGATTTTTAATTATCTCATAATCTCCAAAGTTGCAGAATATCTTTAGACTTAACTTTATTGTCAGGGGCTATAAGAAAGCTTTCTTCATAATGCTTGAAAGTTGTTATAAAGCACACTAAATTGTCTTAAAGTTATAAATTATTTTTGTTAGAAAACTTTTAAAACATAACGTGTTGAAATGATAAAGGCTGGTTATTGGAAAGAATAAAAACTGGCTGTAACTGACCTTCAAAAAGCTAGGTTAGTCACAACTCTGAGCAGTCTTATTAATCATTACTGTTAAGTCAGCAATTTCTTATGTGGATTTTAGCTAGAGTATTGTGGATAGGAAGACATGTGATTGTAGTTGCCAGATGCAAGGCATGCTAACACTTCTGTTTGGTTTCTTTTCAGGGTACAGCTCGCAGAAAGAAGAAGGTGGTACATAGAACAGCTACAGCTGATGACAAAAAACTTCAGAGTTCTCTAAAGAAACTGGCTGTGAATAATATAGCTGGTATTGAAGAGGTATGATCACTTTGTAAATTGTTAAATTATGTGGACAAATAGCATATTCACAAATAATTATCCATACTTTTCAAGTGTAAAATATCAGTTTAAAAGAATCTGATATTGGCATTCAGATGTCTGAAGGACTATAGCTGTTGAATTTGCTCATTGTATAAAATTGAGTGATTGTCAAAAAAAATGATTTTAGTAGTGAAGGAATTCATCCTACTTTCAGACTCAAAGTATTTGCATATATGACAAAATTATGGAGCTGCTTTTGAGTTTTAATGTAAAATAAGATATTTTTCCTAAAAATAGAGAAATAAAGAAACCCCACAATTTCTTCAAATAAGGTGGACTTTTTTCCCCCGTAAGAGCACCTTTCTTCTCTACAAAGTCTCTAATTATTACCTTACCCAACAAGCTTTAGCAATAGCTTTACATGGATTGGATTTCTTATTAGACCTCTTGCAAAAATTATTGGTTAAAATTTTTTAATCATTTTATTATATTTTGATTATACTACTTTTCTCAAATGTGAAGCCAAAGAATGATATTATTTCAAAAGATAGTCAAGAAAAATTATAATAGCATCAACTGTTTGTGATCTGTTACCATCTAAGATCCGCTTCTAGCTGGTGATTCCATTTCCTTTTTTTTTTTTTTTTTTTTTGAGGGAAATTAGCCCTGAGCTAACTACTGCCAGTCCTCCTCTTTTTTGCTGAGGAAGCCCGTCCCTGAGCTAATTTCTGTGCGCATCTTCCTCTACTTTTTATAAGTGGGATGCCTACCACAGCATGGCATGCCAAGCAGCGCCATGTACTCACCCAGGATTTGAACCGGCGAACCCCAGGCCACCGAGAAGCAGAACGCGCGAACTTAACTGCTGTGCCACCAGGCTGGCCCCTCCATTTCTGCTAGTAACAAATGTTTAAATTTTCACTGCCGTGAGTTAGATTTAATTATATCATTATTATGTGTGGTACTGCCTCACAATTTCTAATAGATAATTAATGCTCATGTGCTGTAAACCATAGATCAGAAATAATGTGCAGGTGAGGATCACTAATAAAGAAATAGCAGAATACCAAAGAAAAGGCAGTGAAATGGCAAAGTGCCACATGTTTCTTCCCCCATGCAGATATGAGTGAATATTAATACATGATTCACATTGGCTTTGTACTTTCTTTTTTTTTCTCTTCCTTCTCCTCAAAGCACCTCCAGGACATAGTTCTATATTCTAGTTGTTAGGTCCTTCTGGCTGTGTTATGTGGGACACCACCTCAGCATGGCCTGATGAGCAGTGCCATGTCCGTGCCTGGGATCCAAACCTGTGAAACCCGGGGCTGCAGAGCGGAGTATGCAAACTTAACCACTTGGCCACAGGGCCAGCCCCTGTACTTTCAATATAGCAGTATATTGATAAAATAGTAGAAAATGTAAGCCACATGTATCTTTTTTATCTTCAGCTTGATGTGGCAATGCATTCTTACTCTGATAAAGATTAGAACTTCATTTGCAAGTATTGAAATTAAGCATTTTATATGCATTTTTTTCCCTGAGCTACTGAAAGCTTTCATATATTTTCATCGACCTAAAATAATTTTTAGAGATATTGTTCTCTTTATCTGGGGTATATTTCAGAAAAAACAAATCTAAGCCTCTCTTAAAAAATCCAAAGCTTGGTAAAAAAGTTAAGTTGCAGTAGTAGACATGAACTCTGATAATGTTAAACCTAATCTGCTTATAAGTGTTTAGGCAATCTTATCTCTTTGCCTACCTTTCTACTCTCTGACTCCCCCACCGCCCCACAGTACTATTGACATTTTGAACCAGATAATTCTTTATTGTGGCAACTGTCCTGTGCATTGTAGGATGTTTAGCAGCATCTCTGGCCTCTACACACTAGAGGCCAGTAGCACCCCCTTACCCAGTTATGACAACCAAAAATATCTCTAGACATTGTCACATATCCCCTGGAGGGCAAAATCACCCTTGGTTGAAAACACTTCTTGATAGAGAGGAAAAGATTGTATTTACACCTCCTTGAAGTATAGATTTAACTATGTGATATCTCCAAGGGGATGTTTTTCTAATTGTTGGGTTTTGTTCAGATTTGGAAGACTTTATGGTTCTTATAATTAATAAAACTTTTAGTGGTGAGGTAGCATTAATTTTATAAATGTTTTATAGTGAAATAAGAAACCAGTCAGCAGTCTTTGATCTCTTCAGAATACAGTCAAACTTGTTATGATGCTGTGCTGAGAGCATGGTATTTTTGTAGTTGAAATTGTGATGATAAAGTATTTGATGACAGTCAACACTTAGTGAACATCTGCTGTGTGCCCAGCATTTTGCCAAGGACTGGCTAGACAGTAGTACATAAGATATTATTCATAATCTCTGTCCTTTGCAGCTTATAGGGTAGTAGGGAAACTAATTAGACAACTAGACAAATAACTAAATATGTATTATGCCATTTCCATTTCACAATATCCCTTTGAGTTGGTTGTTGTTGGTTATAGATGAGAAAGCTGAGACTTAGAGAGTTAGGCACCTGCCCAAGACCACCTAGCTAGTAAGTGCTGGATTCTAGATTTGAACTAAGGTGTGTCAAAACCAGAGTTCATTCTATTCATTAATTTATCCTGTTTTGGTCTTTTCAGTTATACTTTCTTATATCCATTCTTGGCCTTTTCTCTCCTCCTGCCCCTCCTTCCTCTCCATCCCCCGAAACCCCTACCAAAGAAGGAGAAAGTACCTGCCTTATATCTTGTATTATTGAGCACCCACCATGCGGAATTCATTGTTTATGCCATTATAGATAAAAGAAATCCCCAACAGTATTTACAAGGTCGTTGTTTCTCCCTTTTCAGGTCTTAATACAGGTGTTATTTCCTCTCAGCAGCATTCCTGATAGCACATATACACATTTGTGCAAAGAAGGGTCAGGTGCCTTTCCTATGTACCTCCATAATGCTCTGTATTTACTTTTATTGTAGCATTTATTACATTGTATTGTGAATTCCTTTTTGTTGGTATTGCCAAGGCAATTCCAACTTTTTGAGGAATCATAGCTGTAAAATATTGCATAGAAAATTGTAGTACGTAATAGGCACGCACACACTCTCATTGTGCCCCCCACCCTGTGTGTGAGTGGGTGTGTGTGATATCTTTCGACTCTCATAGTCTAGTTGTACAGAGAAAATATGCATAAAGATAATTAAAATGCAAGGTAACAGCTGTAAAATTTCTGAATATTTGAACCTAAGATGGGGAGTTTTACTTTTTTCCTTCTTTCCCTCTTTCTAAAATTGATATTTTTGAGAACCAAGGTATTTGTACTGTATATAACACTTTTCAGATCTAAAATAATTTTGTATAGAAATATCCAGTAAACTATATATAGTCCGGCTTGCCTCAAGCATTATGTTTTGTATTACTATATTTAAGGTAGAGTTTTTTTCAACGTTTCTTTTTAAAGAATGATGACACACATGGTTTAAAAACAGCTTCTTAGAGGGAAAAAAGATATTACTGCATTAAATGTATACATGAAAACATATATACAGTTTTCAGAAACACTAGGATATGTAAAAACATATGTGTCTTAGAATAGAAGAAACAATTAAAATTTTGTTATTTTTAATTTTGTATGTTTTAAGCTTGTTTCAAAGTGCTGAATTCTGAGGAATATACTGTCTTTGCGTTTTTTGGCAGTTTAAGAAAAGCAGATGAAAACTTTTGAAAAGAGAAGCCATTGTTGCCATTGTTGTAAAACCAAAATAATATTACTTTGTTTTCTGTCCTTAGACCTTCAAAACATCAAACAAGTAGAAGGTACTCAGTTTGTGGGTAGAGAGCAGAGGAAGATCAGTGGTGGGTTTCAAAAACTCACTGAATGCCTTTTTGCCAAGTTTACTCTCTAGGCTGTCAGTATTGGTTATTTTTTTTCCCCTCCCAAAGCTTAATTTATGTCCTCTTCAGAAACTTTAAAAACTAAAGGACTATTTGGATTAAGACAAGCTTCTCTGGTCTTTGATGTATTCATTAGTTTGTTGTTGATTTCGTGTAATAAATTATTACCATATATAGATTTCTTTTATGTGTTACCAAAGACAGAGAAATCGAAAGCTGTCAAAAAGTCAAGGGCAAGGGAGTGTCAGAGACTGTTTTATACAGAAGCCAAGTAAATAGCCAGGTTGTAGGAACGAATTCATAGGCAAAGTCCCAGAATGTAATCCAGAACTAAATTTCTGAAAATGTTTTATGTTCTCTGACATTTGAAGATACTTGGTTGGGCTTCTTATTTGGTAATCTAGTTGAATATAGTGACCGTGCTGTCACCTTTCTTCCCTTGATAACATGAATCTATCAACAATAAGATCTATTCCATTTCTCAAAGATAATTGATTTTATCAGATTTATTTGGTAAGAAATGTCACCAGAAATCTGAATCTCTTTTCAGATGGCCTACCTGCTTCAGTCTTACTATTATAGTCAAAGGATAGCTTTTATCTTAACTAGGGTATAATTCTGCCTCCATAAAAACTTCCCAATCTTTCCAGGCATAATCAATCAACCCTTTCTCTGTACTTCCACTGCCCTTAGCTTAAGTCGCTATAATACATTTATCATTACAACTTCATATTGTGGGGTATAATGGTTACTTATTAACCAAGTAATCTGTTTTCAGTAGATTATAAGAGTCTAACAAGGTATTGACTCCCATGATAAGTTTGTTTTGGGCCATTAAGTTTAAGAGATACTGATTGTTCTGTAAGAAGTTAGTCATAGGAAGCTAGAGCTCAGGAGAAAGCTTAGGGCTGAGAATGTAAATTTTGTAATTGTACACACAAGTTTTACTGTTTGTATTTTTCTCTTCCTGGTTCTTATTTTTCCGGAACCACTTGTACAGAAGGAAGACCAAAAGTTGTTGATTGACCCTTGTCACAGTTCTTCCTCCTCCAGCTAGAACCTTGGGTGCTGATGGGTGGACAGCTCAGTACAGGAGGGTGAAAGGGAAGCACCCATTCACCTTATCATTCCACTGCAGCCTTACTTTATCTTTTAAGATTCTGCTGTTCTGGCTTTTTGTTTTGTGTTTTACTGTTGTTTTATTGTAGTAATATATATATAACGTAGAATTTGCCATTTTAACCATTTTTAAGTGTACTATTCAGTGGCATTAATTATATTCACAATGTTGTACAACCATCACCATTAACTATTTCCAAAATTTTTCATCATCCCAAATGGAAACTCTATACCCATTAAGCAATAACTCCCTGTTCCCCTCTCACCCAGCCCCTCATAACCTCTAACCTACTTTCTGTGTCTGTGGATTTGCTTGTTGTAAATATTTCATGTAAGTGGAATCTTTCAATATTCGTCCTTTCATGTCTGGCTTACTTCACTTAGCATAATGTTTTCAAGGTTCATCTATGTTTTAGCATGTATCAGAAGTTCACTCCTTTGATAGCTGACTAATATTCCATTGTATGGATAATGCCACATTTTATCCATTCATCTGTTCATGAACATCTTTTGTTTAAAACAACCTTTTTCCCCCCTCAATATAAAAATATATTGTTACTGTGGAAAATTAGGGATATACAGAAAATATGAAGAAGCTATTAACATTCAATCATAGTCCCACTACCAGAAATAACTACTGTTAGTCTTATATTTCTTTCCCATCTTTCTATACATATATTTTTGACACATCTGAGACTAGCTAGATGTACAATTTGGAACCCTTTTTTTCCCAAATAGCATTATATTATAAAAATTGTTTCATATCATTAAAAAACTCTTCTTAATTATCAGTGTACATGTCTACATATGTTCTAATATATGGATATCCCATAATTTAACATTTTTTAGTTTATTTACATTATAATGCTTTGATCATAAAAGAATCACATGTTGGACTTTTATATACATAAATATTTATCTTCATCTCTGATTTCCTTCAGATAGATTCTTGGAAATGAAGTTACTGGCTGAAGGAGCATGAGCATTTTTAGAATTCTTCATCCATATTGCCAAATAGCTTTTCAGAAAGTATATGCCATTTTACATTATCCATCTCATCAGACTTACCACCAGAGCATAAGAGAAAATGATCTCAGCATATCATATAGTCTAATGACAGCTGTTAGCTTTAGCTCAGATCAACAATAATAGGTTGTGCTTCATATTAGCCTTTAGAAATAAGCAGATGTTGAGCTATGAAGGATTGAATGTCAATGATACTGACTTAGGGGGTGTGTGCAAAGCCTGTAATCCTCAAAATCTGACAACACAGCCTCCAAAACCCTGGATGTGCCTTATTCTTAAAATGTCTTTTATTTCACCCCATTAGGATAGAGAAGGAAGGTAATGAAAAATGAGTTTCCTGATAAACATTTAAGTGCCACTACATGCAGGAAGAAGTGGCAGTAAAACTTGATTTTAAGACAACTGTCAGTTCTCAGAACTACAGCTAGCTGGCCTATTGGGGACTTGCATACAAAAAAAAGTCACATAGCAGAAGAATTGAAACCTCTCTGAACTGAGAGGGCAGTTATCCACAAGAGCTATGGAGTCAAGTATAATTTTGTGAGCCTCCTATATCCGTAAAAACTTACTGCTGTGTAGGAATAAAGTGAGCATAAAATTTACAATTAATATATATGCCCTACTCAGAGGCCATTGAAGGCAGGGGTTAAGGTTTTGATAGCATCATAAGGGGGCCACCCAGCAGTTGCCAGGAATAACTTAAAATGGCCTTGAATTCTGTAGGGCAGTTGGGCAGATTCTGGAAGTTCAGAACAATAGGAAAAGTTAGGCCAAAGATACAGCCCAGGAGGTTCTGGGCACCTTCACTGGGGGCACTACTGGTACTATTTCTAAACCTTGAGATGACCCCTCATCTAGCATTTGGAGAATTGAGGTCTAACAGCATCTATGATTTTAGAATAAGGTGTGTAGGAAGTGTCCGCTCATTCAGCAGATTTGAGTGACTGTTATATGTTGGACACTTGGGAGCATACTATGTCTAGTAAGGCATGGTCTCTCATCTCAAGGAGTTCACCGTCTACTAAGGTCAGAGACTTACAAACACAATTATACTATGAGACAATTCTGTTTAATTGCAATACCCGTGAAGTGCAGGGGGTGCATAAACCACCTTAAGTTTTCACAGAGAAAGAAGCATCTGACCGAAGTCTTAGATGCATGGGAATTTTCAAGGTGGAGAAGCAGGAAAAGGTTCGTTTAAAAAGTGAAAACAGCGTATGTAAATGCACTGGGCATGAGAGGACAAAATATTTTCTGATAACTACAAGACATGTCAGTATTGTCAGAGCAAAAAATAAGAGCAGTGGCATCTGGCATTTTGGACTGGGGTCTCAAAAATGCCTTGTCCTCCATAGCTCAAGTAGCGTTCTTTACCTTCAGCTACCTGTTAAGTAGAAAAAACATTTTGACATAAAGAGGATGTTTGATTGAGTGAAAAAGGGACCTGAGGGCTGGTATAGTAGTTAGTTTAATAGTCTTTGTTTACTTGTCTGCTCCTTGTTCTTATACTGTATCTAGATGGCATGACTTATTTAAACCAAACAGCAGTAAAATCACGTCTCCATATGAAATGCATACAATTTGCTTTATGAATTTAACAAGTTCCTTATCCCTTCTTTTGCCTCTAAAAGAGTGATGGAGGTGTCTGACTGATCTTGTTGAGCCCAACAATTCATCCTTTGATAGTTTCTAATTGCTGTGTCTAGGAGCCTTATATAACTGTCATTTGCTCAGTAGGGAGAAAGGAATGTTAAAAAGAAATAAAATATTCTGGCTTTTGTAACTTCTCTCTAGAGAAGTTATTCTTCTCTAGAGAATAGAGAATAAGATACTCTCTATTCTAAGAATAAAATACTCTCTATTCTAAAATTAGCTCTCCACCCATTTCTGGACCTTTTTCTATTCATGAAGCTGCATCTTTTATACAACCCCATTTAAAACAACCATTAATAAATTTATTTCTGTTTCACAGTTTGAGATGGAATTCATCTTGCTTTTCACACTAGACTCAAACAACATATTTCAAACTACAAAGACCTGCATCAGGATGTAAAATATGACTTTTAACATTTAGTCTTTGGAAAAGAAGCTTGAACAGAAGGAAAATTCATGAATTTGTTTATTCTTTTTGGCCCCATGTTAGCCTCTTATTTATTTTATTATTATCTATATATCTGCTGTTTTTCTTTTGCATTCTGCATTTAGCTTATGTTCTGAGATAATTCTTTGGCGAGCTTTCATGGGGCCGTGGGGAATTGAATTTTTATAGGCAAACAAATGTTTTAAGAATGAGAATGACATCGTAGGAAGGAAAATAAACCAGAAAGTTTAGAAATGCAGATTCAAGTTCTGGGTTTACATGTAACTAGCTGTTTGTCCTTGGAAATGTTGCTTAACCAAGAGCTCTTGTCTTTAGTGTTTATTTCTTCAACAAGAGATTTGAACTAGAAGATCTCTAAGCTCAACAAATATATGGGCTGACTTTTTTGGAACAATACTGATTTCAAATCTCTTGTGACTTTAGTGTCTGCAATTTCAATATTTGAGACTCTTCTCATGCCTGGAAATATTGTAGAAATCCTTTACTAAATTATGTGATTTGGAAAATATAGCTCTACCATTTTTTTATTTTTTTCCCCATACTAAAATTATGTGATTCTAGGATAGATCCAGAGCAGCATCTCATTTCGTATTCACTATGCCACTTCCTTCTCAAGCCATTCCTCTCCCAGATTTTCAGCTACTTTAACATTAAACTTTTCTACCTAAACTATAATTACCTTCAGAACTACGTAATCTATCTTTTTCTAAAGTTAATATAAATTATTTTTAACTCATGATATTTATTCAGAACAGCTTGATTGAATGCTTACTGTATGTAACATACATAATAGAACCTTAAGTACAATACTGAGAGGGGGAAGGGTATAGAATTGAAATAGTGATTTTTGTCAGAGAAAATTTGGGAAATTGTGGGGTTTAGTTACAATTTTCCAGGGAATTTGCCTTTATTTTCTCTGTGTTCCAGGTCTTGCCTGAAATTTAGAAGCCCCTTTCTTCCCCTTCCTTTCTGGTGCTGTCTGTCAGTGGTGGTGATCACCTCTGAGGAAGAAAAGCCCACTTCCACTGACCATGGAGAACACTCAGCATCTCTGCTTGATTGTGACAAGGGCAGTTTTTGGATGGATCATGAAATGCTTCTAAAGTAGCCAAGAGTTAACTCTCCTAACCTTTTTATATAATAAGCATGTTACCACCAAGGTAACTTCCCAGTGTAATCAATTACATAGTGGAATCACATTATTGACACATTTAACTTATGCAAATTCAACTCTACTAAAACACAGAAAGAAAGTGCACAAGAGAAAAAAATAAACGTTTTAAATAGCACATGTTCAGCTTTCCTTTTCAGTAAGTCCCAGGCAGTGGATGAAATCAAATCTGAAACAGTTGATTCATAGTGGTGAAAGCTATAGAAAGAATATGAGGATGGTTGTAAAGTTTTCCAAGTAATTGATAAAGCATGTTCAGGTGACCAGGCAAGTGGGTGGGAGAGCTTCTTTGACATTTACAAGGATTATTGCAGATTGTTGAAAAGGTACACTTAAGAATTAGAGGAACTGACAAAATCTTCTACAAAGAATGACATGATGAGAATAAGTTGAAATTTTTATAAATTTACTAAGTCTTCAAAGGAGCGAACCACCTGATTGATTAAATTTCTGAGTGTTCTTTATGGATTTTCAGTGGTTATTTTTACCATACGCTGTTACCCACTTACAACCTGTCCCCTAAGTAAGATGCTAATCCACCAAATAGTATCTGTACTGATTTAGTTTGATAGTGTAAATTGAGTAAGATAACGGGTAATTTCATTAAGAAGCCAATTCTTGGCTGATGATTTCATTTTTTAAAAAATGTGGGCATGAACTTCTTTCTCATAGTAGAAATCTTTGAATTTAAAATCTAGATTCTATAATAAAATGACTATTTCTTGACCATCCTAGTAATTTGTGCCATCTATGTCATTTTACTTTGTTGCCAAAGTCTTTTTCCACCCATATCCACTGCTTAGATAATTACTACCTTGGGATTGCATAACTACCAAGTAAAAAAACATAACTGGTTAAATTATTCTTTAAACAGTGTTTTAGTTGTACCAAATGTGTGAAGTTTTTCTTCCGTGATCATACAGGTGAACATGATTAAAGATGATGGGACAGTTATTCATTTCAACAATCCCAAAGTCCAGGCTTCCCTTTCTGCTAACACCTTTGCAATTACTGGTCATGCAGAAGCCAAACCAATCACAGAAATGCTTCCTGGAATATTAAGTCAGCTTGGTGCTGACAGCTTAACAAGTCTTAGGAAATTAGCTGAACAGTTCCCTCGGCAAGGTAGGTATTTTAATTTACTATCTCTTTCCCTCCCCACCTTAATTAAAGAACCCAGTGATTTAAAAGGTGTCCCATTTTATACTGGAAGGATTTGCCTATATGTAAATTGTACTTTTTATAGTATTACTTGTATGCTTCATAAATTTTTGAGTTTGTATCTCTAATAATTATGCAGTGTGGCATATAGAATATTCAAAATGTTTTGGTAGTAATATAGACTTGAGAGGTAATTACTTAAAAGGAAAGTATCAGGATCTGCAGGCCACATTTAATAAACAGTTAATTTGATATTCACTTCTTGTTGTCAGTAATGACAACAAGAGGATAGTGTTATCACAGAACTGTATTTCTGTTTAATGTTGATTGTACAGTAGATGCAGAAACCATAAGTTCTAATTTCCAAAATAGTTCTGGTTTCAAATGTGTCTTGTTACCCCTAAAAATCGAAGAGGCTATTATTTCAGTGCTCATACTACATAGCTAGATATTTTCTTATACCAAAAGAGATGGAAAAAATCTTGAATATTGATTTTTGATTTGGAAAATAAATTAACTATAATGTCTTTTTATTCAGACTCATCTGAATTATTCCATTTTGCATATAAATTTTACTACCCATTGAACTTGCCAGCTGCAGCACGAAACATTGGCTGCTGAACTGTAATCTAGGCTCCATGTCATAGTGGAGGGAGACTCTCATAGCTGGGCTGCAGAACTTGCTGTGATGATCATTGTTGACCTTGGACATATCATTTCATCACCTGGAGCCTCGGCTGCCCCGTCTGTGAAACAGGGACAATATAGATAAACTGGCACAGGTGCAAAATTACAAGGAAATTCAGTGCAGTATGGTTTCAAAAGCAAAATATTGGAAGCAACCGAAATGCCCACCTGCCGTGTACTAGTTAAACAAATTATGGTGCATCCATACAATGGAACACTATGGATGGACAAAAAGAAAGAGGAAGCTCATTGTGTACAGATGTGGAAATACCTCTAAGTTTTGTTTTAAGAGAAAAAAGTAGGGACATAGTAGTGTGCATGGGATGTTAGCATTTGTCTAAAAAGAGGGGAAATATGTATTCGTATTTACTTGATTATGCATTAAATTGTCTGGAAAGTTAAACAAGAACTAATAGCATAGGTTACCTACTGTGGGGAAGGAAATGGGTGGATAGAGGACAGATGTGAAAGTAGATTTTTCACTGCATATGTTTTATACTTATGATTTTTAAACTAGAAGACTATATTACTTATATAAAAATTAAATAAATTTAAAAGTAAATGATAATATTACCTGCCAAAACTACATCACAGGACCAAGTAAGAAGATCAAATAAAAATTGTGAAAGCCAAAAAAAATTGCCAGCTATATTTAGTGTGTATCTAGTGAAGTTAAAGTTTTATTGATTTTAGTATTAAGTAAAAAATATGGCATTAGGTTAAACAATATTTAGCTTTTTCTGAACAACTATATAAGATTTAAATAGGAAAAAAGATAAACATTATAAGTGTTCTGTAAAGGTCTTTGTTCTCCATGACTAATTTTAAAATAAACTTTTTGTAGTGTTGGATAGCAAAGCACCAAAACCAGAAGACATTGATGAGGAAGATGATGACGTTCCAGGTAAGTGACGTTTCTTTAGTTTTAAAATTTTAGCATCCTGTTTATCTAAGTTAATTCATTGCGTAATAACTTTCAGTTTTTTGTTGATGGTAAGCTCATGAATTTAAATTGATTCACAACAGTGTGGACAGTGGATACGATCTAATGAAAAAGAATAAAAGTCTTCCCATTTAGAACTCAGAATTGGAAATTATCACACAAAGCTCTGCTGCCTGCATTTATTAAATTGGAATCACTGTGATCATAAATTTGCATAGTTATTGTTATAACATTTCTCTGGGAATTATGATTGATATATGAAAATGTCGTCCACCTTAATAGTTTGCTTAGACAAAAAAGAACAACATTTCCTTAGGATTACTGTTTTAAGCAGATAAATGAAGCCTATTAGTCAGATGCCACCAATTCATTTCTGCCTCTTGTCCTATGTATTTTCAGGCTAATTCCTATAGCAACATTTTTTTTCATTGGGATTAGAAGTTAGGAGTTTCATTTACCTCTTTTCTTTTTTTTGTATCTTTAACTCATTTACTTTTTTTTTCCAGATCTCGTAGAAAATTTTGATGAGGCATCAAAGAATGAAGCTAACTAAAATCTTTTCTTGGTTTTTGGAAGCTGGCATGGACTAGATTTAACAAATCAGCTATGTGGTTCCAAAGTTTTACAGACACAGAGAACATCAACTGTTACTAGTTCAGTAATATAAATATTTTGTATATTGATAATGCTGTTTGTTCAGCATTTTTCGGTCATTTGATTTTGCATTTTGCACTTCCTCCCAGGATCTGTTCTTTTGGTCAAAATACGAAGTATTGGTGCAGTTTGAGGGTGTTTTGGTTTTTGATTCTTGGTTTTTTGTTGGGGTATTTTTGGTGTGTGTATGTGTATGTATGCGTGTGAGTATGTGTGTATACAGTGGAGAACAAATTGGAAAACATTCTATTTATCCTCCTCCTTCCCCCAGTAGAAATAAAACAAATCTTTACATTTGTTACTTTTTATTTTCTTCTAGTAATACACAGAATTAATGAAAATTCAGTATCTTGGATTTCAAATCTAAGGAGATTTCACGCTTGTAGGTTTGGTTTTAATTTACTTGGTTAACATTTTTCATAGATTTCTCTGGGTTTGAAATGTCTTGAGATACTTTGCCACCAGCTTCATGCTGGCATAATGGGTAGCATATCTTTGATGCGGTTGCCTTAGATTCACTTACCTAGTCAGACCCAGAAGAATTTCTTCTACTAGCTTTCTTCCTAAATGCCCTTTTTCCTCTCCTTTTGGTCTCCAGATGGCCTGGTCATCCTTTAGTAAGGCTCTTTCTCATCTTCCACCTAGCCTGAGGAGGGTGTTCTCCATATAGGGTTAAATGAGTGCCTAATCTCTCTTTTTGTAAGACTTTGTTCCCTCATCTTGAACAACAGCTCCATCTCCAACTTTTTATTTCCCCCTTGATTTTACAGTTGGGTAGATTTCAAACTGGAATAGCTAGCATGTGCTTGCTAAATAATTTTATGCTGGCCTTATCTTTTATCCTGTTCCAAAAGCAGGTGCAAAAATGTCTCTTTTTCAGCAAGGTTGAAATTGGGAATGTCCTTTTGAATGAGAAAAAAATAGGCCGTAGACTCATCCCCCAGCACAAATGGGCATTGTATGAAATGGTACTGGCGCCAGGAGGATTTCTTCAACCACTCTCCTACTCTTGGCCTTGAACCTACCTCTGGATTGGATCTTACTATTGTAGCTGCTCACAGCATCCTTCGTGCATGCTTAGAGTAATGCTTTGGGGGGAACACCGATAAAACACAGTATTTATTTTTTCACCTCCTTTCAGAGGACTTGGAGGTAAGTTGCATTCATTCATTCAAGTTTCCTTCTTGCTCTCTGATGATAAAAGCTTGCATTTTGCTATATCAACATTTGTTATAGCCAATATTTAAGGATAAGGTTTAGGAAATCTATCATTTTCTGGCCCAGCATCAAACTAACTATGGCTTAACCTTGCAGCATGTCAACTTTTGTTTCAAGCTAGATATCTTTATTTGATATCTAAAGTACAAGACCAACAACATATCAAGAGAGCTATAGACATGAAGGCAAAGGTCTTGTGTTTTTTTATCCAGAAACCTCATTTTATAAATTTGTTCATTTTTCCTCTTATGTTTTATATAATATATGGACCTAACTACAAAATGAAGTAACATAATAAAAACAACAACAGAGGATAATGTTTCCTCTTGTGCTTCACTTTTTGTTGTCTACAGAATTTCTTTTTGTATGTCCCCTCAACTCCCCACCCCCAAATGAATTTCAGGCCAGTCATTATTTGAAATAAGGTTTTATCTGCTGTTAGGTCAGTAGCTCTAAATGGCCTACATAATCCAGAATTCTCTTCCTCTGACTGTCCCCAGGGGGCACGTTGTAGGGCAGAGAGAATGAGGGGACTTGAAGTGGTTAGAGACATAAGAGATAGGTAGTATAGTGAATGGAAAAAGAGCACTTACGTGGAAGTCAGGAGGCTTGGGTCCTAATCCAGACTCTGGCATTAACTATGTGACCTTGGACGGGTCACCAACTGCTCTGAAATTCATCAGTCACATGAGATGTTTTAAATCTTAATGTTTCCCCCACTCCCGCAGTTCTGTGAATCTCATTTCTGAAAGTTCTCATGGAGGTGATTTTATCTTTTCAGAGATGTCTGTTTTTAGCAATACCCATAAAGCTTTTTTGCATGTATATACTTATTCCTCTTTTTCCTTTTTGATCACATTTTCACTACTCACCTAGAGGAGCTCTAGTCAATATTTCCTTTTATCCTGTGACAACAACTCTTAATGACTTGCCTCTCTTGTGTGCAATGAGCCAATATTCTTTTCTGTTTTATATTTTCATACCTTCCCCTTTCCTGGACAAAGCATATTAAGACCCTGACTCAACCCAAAGAAATGTTCCTGCCTTTAGAGTGAGTAGGTATAGGTAAGAGTATGGATGACACTTTTGTAAATTGTAGTGTTCTTGGCATAAATATGAATTATATAGTTTTTTTAAGATATGAAGTAGTTACTAAATATGTACTTTTTACTAAGGTTATGTATTGCCAAGATAACTGTAGAAGCATTTTCTGGGTAAATTCACCTTAAAATTTTGGGATAATTCAAGAAATGTCTGCAGAAAATTGATTCATGGTCTTAATTTTTGTGGTTAGTCTTTTCAGGTTTTTTTGTTGTTCTTTCAGTTTTTGTAAAGCTCCTCGTTTATCTGTTTTGGGGAAGCCCAAAGTAAATAGTTGGGACCTTATATTTGTTTTATCCTTTTTTTTACTATTAAGTAATGGTTTAAGAATATATCAAGCACCTTGATTTGTTGTTAAGTAACTATTGCTTACGGGATTCCATTAAATTAATTTTAATAAGCCTACCAGATTCTTGTGAAAACCTATATTGGGATGTGTTTGATTTATTTGTTTTAATTCAGTGTTTAACTCTAGTTAAGTATGCTATATATCCTTAAATAAGATATCATGATAAGACATAGTATGGGATAGTAGGAAATGCACAGGTTTTTAGATACAGATCAGTTCCATCACCTACCATGCTGTACCTTCCCAAGAGGGCTGCTGCAATGCACAACTCTAGGGGTCACCATTCATATTTGTTGTATTCTAGGGGGTGCCATTTTCATAGAATACAATGTGAACAGTGCCTCGGTAATAGAGCAATGAAGGCCTTGCTCTCTGAGCCTAGTTCCTCCTCTGTAAAATGGTGCCTGAGTCAAACAGGGTTTGTTAGAACCACGTAAATGATGAAGGTGAAAATGAAAAATGATTAAAGTGTGTTATCTCCTAAGCCACTGCAGAAAGGAGCTCATAGTTCTAGGCATAGCGAGGCTCTGTTCTACACTGCCGCCCTCCTGTTCAACCTGTATTGCTCTGCCACAGAGTTTGCCTGGATTATCATAGCCTCCTTATTGGTCTTACTTATGATTCACTCCTTCCAATCCATCCTCTACACAGGAGCCAAACTATCTAAATTTCATATCTGAGCATGTCATAGCCTTTCACGTATCTCCAACATACCATTTCTATTTCAAGCTTCCATTCCTTTGCACATATTTTTACTATAGAACAATATTAAGATTTTTTTATTTTCCTTATACTTTTCCCATCTAGATCATGAGTACCTTGATGGCAGATGGTGTGTCATACATCTTTTATCTCCAGCGTCTAGCATAGTGCCCAACATGTAGTCAACTCATGATCATAATAACTTAACACTAAATTGAGTACTTACTATGAATACACAGTTATTTCATTTAACTTTCAAACAGTCCAGTGGGGCAGATATTATAATCCTACTTTTAAAGAGTAACAAAAAATGGTTTAGGGAGGTTGCCAAAGGTCACACAGCTAATTGGGAAAAACACTATTCTAATCTAGATCTATCAAATTCCAGAGTCTAAACTCTAAACATCACCCCACACCATTCAAGGAATGTTTATTGAAATGAAAATTATATGTGTGTGGCTTTTAGACAGATACACTCATCAAATGTCAATATTAACCCGAAAGTCAAACCTATCTTAAGAATTAGTCAGGGGGCCAGCCAGGTGGCACAGCAGTTAAGTTCGCACATTCTGCTTTAGTGGCCCAGGGTTTGCCAGTTCAGTTCCCAGGTGCAGACATGGCACTGCTTGTCAAGCCATGCTGTGGCAGGTGTCCCACATATAAAGTAGAGGAAGATGGGCACAGATGTTAGCACAGATGTTAGGGCCAGTCTTCCTCAGCAAAAAGAGGAGGATTGGCAGCAGATGTTATAGCTCAGGGCTAAGCTTCCTCAAAAAAAAAAAAAAGAATTACTCAGGTTTGAGGGTTTTTTGAAGTAGGACTTGTAATTTTTGTATACATTCAGGAGTTGACTTTTATAAACTTAATAATTGGATATTTTGCATACCTGGGACAGGATCTTTGATGGCAGTATTTGGACAAAAATTTTAAGTTACATATGTTGATCTCCTTGACACTGGTGTTTCTTTTCAAAATTTTGCTACCTTTTAGGCATACCTTGTCAAAGAAAAACATTCTAGAAACTTGGAAAAGGTGGTGATTAATGTATCCTGCAGCCACATTTTTTCTGTTTAAAAATCAAACTAGTCCATAAAAAAAGTTAGAACTAATAAACAAATTCACCAGAGTTGCAGGATACAAAACCATGACGCAAAAATCAGCAGCATTGCTGTACACTAACAATAAACAAAAAAGAAATTGAGAACAATTCCACTTACGATAGCATAAAAATGAATAAAATATTTAGGAAAAAACTTAACCAGCGAGGCAAAAGACCTGTGCACTGAAAACTACAAAACATTGCTGAAAGAAATTGACATAAATAAATGGAATGACATCCCATGTTCATGGATTGGAAGACTTAATATTGTTAAGAGGTAAATACTACCCAAAGTGATCTACAGATTCAATGCAATTCTTACCAAAACCCCAACAAAGTTTTTTGCAGAAATAGAAAAACCTATCCTAAAATCCATATGGAATCTTAAGGGGCTCTGAATACCCAAAAGAGTTGAAAAAAGAAAGTTGGAGGACTCACTTCCTGATTTCAAAACTTAGTAAAGCTACAGCAAGCGAAACAACATACTGGCATAAAGACAGACGTATAGACCACTGGAATAGAGTAGACAGCCCAGAAATGAACCATTACATGTATGGCCAGATGATTTTTAACAAGGGTGCCAAGACCATTCAATGGGGAAAGGATGGTCTTTTTAACAGATGGTACTGAAAAAACTGGATATCCATGTGCAAAAAAATGAAGTTAGACCCTTATCGTACACCAAAGACAAAAAATTAACTCAAAATGGATCGAAGACCTAAACATAAGACTAAAACTGTAAAATTCTTAGAAGAAAACATAGAAGGGAGCTTCATGGCACTGAATTTGGCAATGATTGTTTGGATATAACACCAAAAGCACAGGCAACAAAAGAAGAATAAAGAGGACTACATCCAAATTAAAAACTTTTGTGCATCAGAGGACAATATTAAGAGTGTGAAGGTGCCACCCCCGTGGCCAAGTGGTTGAGTTCACGTGCTCCACTTCAGCAGCCTGGGGTTTTGCTGTTTCAGATCCTGGGCACAGACATGGCACTGCTCATCAGGCCATGCTGAGGTGTCATCCCACATAACACAAGCAGAAGGGCCTACAACTAGAATATACAACTATGTACTGGGGGCTTTGGGGAGAAGAATTTAAAAAAAAGAAGATTGGCAACAGTTAGCTCAGGTGCCAATGTTTAAAAAATAAGTTTGAAAGAGTAACCTACAGAATGGGAGAAGATATTTGCAAATCATATATCTCATAAGGGATTAATATCCACAATGTATAAATAAATACAACTCAACAACAGGAAACCTAACTCAAAAATGAGCAAAAGACTTGAATAGACATTTCTCCAGAGAAGATATAGAAATAGCCAATAAGCACATGAAAAGATGTTCATCACTAATCATCAGGGAAATGCAAATGAAAACCACAATAAGCTACAACTTCACACCTATTACGATGGTTATTTAAAAAAAAAAAAATTGGCAAGGATGTGGAGAGATTGGAACCATTGTCCATTGTTGGTAGGAATGTAAAATGATGCAGCTACTGAGGGAGACAGTATAGTGGTTCCTGAAAAATTAAATATCATGTTGCAGCAATTCCACCTCTAGGTATACACCTGAAAGAGACTCGAACAGATATTTGTACACCCATGTTCATAGCAGCATTATTCACAATAGCAGAAGTAGAAACAACCTAAACATCTATCAAGAGATGAAGGAATCAACAAAATGTATATACATACAATGGAATATTATTCAGCCTTAAAAAGGAATGACATTCTGATACATGCTAAAATGATGAACTTTGAAAACATGCTTAGTGAAATAACCCAAACACAAAAGTAGAAATACTGTATGATTCTACTTATATGAGGTATTTTAGAATAGTCAAATTCATAGAGACAACAGTGGTTACTAAGGGCTGGAAGGAGAGGGAAATGGGGAGTTATTGTTTAGTGGGTACAGAATTTCAGTTTGGGATGATGAAAAAGTCCCAGAGATGGATTATAGTGTGGTTGCCTGTGAATGTACTTAATGCCACTGAATTGTATACTCAAAAATAGTTAAAATGGTAAATTTTATGTATGTTTTACCACAGTAAAAAAAAATCAAACTGTTAGCATGCCTCTTGGTACCCCATGTTTGAGACATCAGCCACAGTAAGTGTACCCTGTCACAAATACTATGGATAGTTTACCTCAGCGTCAAGTTGTTCCCAAGGCCACTGTGTTTAGAGCCCTTGGATAGGTGGTCTGAAGGGTCAGAAATGGATAGAAACCAATCTCTGCCTCCATGGTACTTACAGTTAAAAAACAGCAAATGTAGGGGCCGACTCTGTGACCTAGTGGCTAAGTTCTGTGTGCTCCACTTTGGCAGCCCAGGTTTGATTCCCAGGCATGGACCTACACCACTTGTCAGTGGCCATGCTGTGGCAGCAACCCACATACAAAATAAAGGAAAAATGACACAGAAGGTAGCTCAGGGCAAATCTTCCTCAACAACAACAACAAAAAACAGCAAACAAAAAATAAAATCATACCATGGACCAGGTATGTGCTACAGACTCTGGTTAAATGTCATAGAAGCAGGTATTCATCCCATCTTTATGTTTTCTAGAGAAGGTTGTTACCACAGTGTATTAAGCCCAGCTCATGCCCCCTCTGAAATTATTTTACATCCACGGATTCTGCTCAAGCCCAGACAAGCCATATTTTCAAGGTGACTCCACCCCAGTTACAGGTGGTCAGAACAAGGGTAGAACACTGATCTGAGATCCAATCCATAGGTTAGGCTGGTCCAACCCATTTGTTTCTAAGGATTTTGTGCTAAAAACAGATTGAGTCAGATGATAATGGACCCTTAAACTGAAAGGTAAAGTAGGTGGGGGCTAAAGCACTAACACTGGGCCATGTGCAAGCAGTGGAAGCTGGTAAGAATGAAGCAGAAATAAGCTATACAACCCTAGAGAGAGAGCAGCCTCAGAAAATGCCTTCAAAATTCCTGTCCCCAGGCTGGCCTGGTGGCACAGCAGTTAAGTGCACATGTTCCGCTTTGGTGGCCCAGGGTTTGCCGGTTTGGATCCTGGGTGCGGAAATGGCACCGCTTGGCAAGCCATGCTGTGGTAGGCGTCCCACATATAAAGTAGAGGAAGATGGGCATGGATGTTAGCTCAGGGCCAGTCTTCCTCAGCAAAAAGAGGAGGATTGGCAACAGATTTAGCTCAGGGCTAATCTTCCTCAAAAAAAATTCCTGTCCCTGTAATGCCTAGCTGTCATTTTTCTGTCTCTGGGTTGCTAACTTGCCATTGAGATTTTTGTGTTCTTAAAACACCTTCCTCTGCCACCATTACTGTTTGTTTAAGCTAGCTTGAGTGAGTATTCCTGGCAACTAAATGATCCTAGAGAGAACAGTTGAATTTCCTCTCCAAGAATCTCCTGATCGCAGATGAAAAGGACTGCTTTGAAGAGCTCACTGCCACTGGAGGGCTTCAAATGGGAATTTAATGTTAAATGAAGGATTAGAATAGACCAAGGTATTTTCAGATTACTCTGGATCACTGGAAGTAGCATGAAGGTAGTATGGTGTAATGGTAAGAGGATTTGAGGTGCCAGCAGTGGCCCTACATTCACATTTAAGCTCTACCATTCCATATGTGATTTGGATGATTTACCTACCTCAGTTTTCCCATGTGGAAAAGGAGAGACATTTTGTAGAATTCTTGGGGAAAATAAATGTATATAAAGTATGTGGCACATAGTAGGCACTCAGTGAGTTTTTATTGTTAAAGTATGACTAATATGGCTTCTTCAAATCAAATCATGATGGTCTTGGCCCAATTTGTAGTATGTCTTTAGTTAATAGAATTGTTCTCAAGATTTTCCCCCATTTGGCCCCTCTTTGTTACTACCTGAATCCTACCAGATGCTGGGTGGTAGAGAGAACGGATGAGTCAGATAGCGTGCAAATAGGGAGAGTAAAATTAGACTCTGAGCTACTTGGGAACAGGGAATAGGTTTTACTACATCTTTGTATCTTCAGTGTCCAGGACAAGGCCTGGCATATGGTAAGTACATATTAAGTAAACTTGAATCAGTTAAATTTAGAAATGTGAATAACCAAATATTTGAGGTAAGTGGTGATCAGAGGTCTCACACAGTGTCATTCGTTACCCCAGATAATTCAAGTATCATGGGATCTGTCGATCTGCAGGTGTAGTTAGAGCTCAGTATAGCCCAAGCAGCAGTGTTGCTCACATCTCAGCCTTGATCTTTCAGAGTCCTTTCTTGCTTTGGGCCTCAATCAAAGGTAGCAACCTGTATCCACTGATAAATGGGTCATAGCAGCATTTCCAAGTGGAGAATATGCTGCCTCCAAAACCCAAAGAGGCCTAACAATGTGCTTCCTTCTTGGTAGTAAGGGGTGCATTGTGAATGGCTTGTTCTTTGCTTTGGAGGCAATGTCCTGGAATGCTCCAGATCACTGAACCCCTAAAAACTTCACTGATATGGCAGGCCTCTAAATCTTTGTATAGTTTCTTCCCCACATTCTGAAGTGCATGTGCCTTACCAAGGCATCCAGAGTGCTTGCCACTTACTTCCTATCACATCTGATTAACATGATGGTATTGATATCCTGGACCAATATGATGTTCTGCAAAATGTTCAAACAGTTCAGATCACTTTGGACTATATTATGACAGAGATCATGTGAATTGACAAGACATTGGGGCAAGATCATGAATGTATACTGTTGCCCATCCTATGTGATCCTCTTTCCAGATAGGTGTGGAAAAGAATACATTTGCTGGATCAATGGCTGCACACCATTAACTGAGGCTCTGCTAATCTTTAGAAAGATATCATTTCTTAGGGGCTGGTCCTGTGGCTGAGTGGTTAAGTTCGCACGGTCCGCTTCAGCAGTACAGGATTTCGCCAGTTCGGATCCTGGGCAAGGACATGGCACTGCTCATCAGGTCATGCTGAGGTGGCATCCCACATACCACAACTAGAAGGACCCACAACTAAAATATACAACTATGTACAGGGGGATTTGGGGAGAAAAAGCAATTTTAAAAAATTTAAAAAGAAAAGATATCACTTCTGGCATAGCAGGTGTAGTTGGAGCCACTACTTAATCAAGTTTGTATTAGTCTACTTGTCATCTGCCATGATCCATCAGTTTTGCAGAGGCCAGACTGGTGAATTAAATAGGAATATGACAGGGGCCATCATTCTTGCATTCTTTAAGGTTTTGAGGGAGGCACTAAACTCTGCCATTCCTTTGAAATCTGACAGGTTTTTGATTTATTATCTTGGCCACTGTGAAGGAAGTTTCAGGAGCTTCCATCTGGCCTTTCTTACTACTACTTAGTAGCTCTTATTCTACAGGTCAAGGAATTAACGTGAGGGTTCTGCCATTTCTATGTATGCCCATTACAATCATACATTTAGGAACAGTGAAATAACTGGGTAGGTCCATGCACCTAGTGGAACCACTGTGAGACAGACCTGGCCCAAGACTCCATTTTTTACCTATCTCACGCATGCTCCTATTCCAGCAAGGAGACCATGCTAATGCTTTAGATCCGCAGGTGTCAGTGCTAACTTGGACCCTGTATCCAACACCCCTAGAAAGATCTGGGTAATTTCCTTCCTCTGCTGTAGAGTTACCTGAATAAGTGCCCATCTGTCTCTGGGGAAGGACTAGGGGGGTCACTACTATATATGCTTGCTGTGGTTTTGCAAGGTCCTTCCTCAGCGGAACCTGGATGGCTTCTGGTCTCACAAGAGGCAAAGATTTGTGACTTTCCAGTAGGGCAGCTGATCTCAGCCTTCTCATTCTTTTTTTTTTTTTTTTTAATTTTTAAAATTTTAAATTGTGGTAAAAACACGCAAAATAAAATTTACCATCTTAACCGTTTTTAAGTGTACAGTTCAGTAGTGTTAAGTGTATTCAAATTATTATTGCAACAGATCTTCAGAACTTTTCATCTTGCAAAACTGAAACTCTATACCCATTCAACTCCCCATTTTCCTCTTCTCCCAGCTCCTAGCAACCACTCTTCTACTTTCTGTTTCTGTGAACTTGAATACTTTAGATGCCACATATAAGGAGAATCATGCAGTATTTGTCTGTTTGTCTGCTCATTCATTCTTACATATAATGGGCAGTCCCTCTATCTTGGCCCTAAGAACACCGTGTTCTTTGAGCCATCTCCAAAATCCCTGTTGGCCAGACCCTCCCGGCTACCATTCTGACATTAAGTCCACCCTTCTGATGGTTAAGTACTGCCACCTAGGCTCTGCTAGTCTGAGATCTTATCCCCAGTAGTACTAGGAAATCCATCTCCTACCATCAGTCCTGACTTAGAGACAACAGCAGCTACAAGATTCTCAGTGATGCTGGTACTTTCCCTAAATAGTGCATTCCTTATTGCCTTGATAAATGGAGGGTCCTCCAGGCCCTTCCAAGAAGCATGATCAACTAGTGGATTTTTTACTTTTAGATAATAGACCCATTATAGCAGGCCCCCTTCTTTGAGCCTTTTGATTCCTTTCGCCACAGTTTGCCATAGCAGTTCTGGCATCCTTACTTTATTTTATGTGGATGTGGGCTATCACTTTTTTTCAAGCCTCACAGAGCCATTCCAGCAGTGTATAGAACCATCTTTTGGGGCCCTTGCAGAGTGTTAAATCCTGTGTCACAGCAGAGTGCCCCAATATTTATGAACTCTCCCTTATCCAGCTTTAGATTCCATCCCCATTTATCCAGTCCTCAAGCATACTCTTCTAGTACTTGCCATTACATGTAAGTCAGGTGCTTTAGCTACTTTGGGATATAATCTTGTTGGCTATTTGATCCTATTTATGAGTCTAGTGGCCAGAAGGAGAAATCAGGGCAGATGCTGAGGAGGACTTGCATTGTCCTTTGAGGTACCTACAAAGGGGGAAGAGATGGGCCTTTATCTTCCTACCTGGAACAGTGGGTCATTTCTGTATTCCTAGAGGATTCAGAGGAATCTTGGGATTCAAGCTTCTCAAATGCCCCTACCTAGATATCTTCACCCCAAACGTCAGGGTCCTACTTCTTCCCCACCAGGACCTAACTTTTATGAGGAGACTCTCCTACACTAAGAATTCGGCCTTTTCTAAAGTTCTCCCATTCTTACAATTCTACCAGATAAGTAACTGTCTCTGACCACTGGCTGCAAAAGATGAGGGTCTTTTTAAATACTAACGGTGAGGTTCTGTGCTTTAAATTGTTGATTAAGAGATCTGAGACTGTCACTTTCTTTCATCAGTTAGTCAATGACTCTTAGCAAGTCACTCACTTCCTCAAGCCTTATAGCTGCTATTTCCCATATATCTTTCAAATGCCCAAGACACTGTACCAGGTAGACTGAGCATTCCTTTCCTTCCATCTGTATCCCACCCCAATTCACTACAGCTGAAAGTCTTTGCAACTACATCTATAGTATGTCAGAGAATCGCATACTCCGTCTACCACATTGCCGTACAGTCCTTGTGTGATCCAACTCCAGAATCCTGTCCTTCAGGTCTGCTTCACACCAAATGTCTTAGGTTAGGTTCCCTAGAAGCAAGCATGAGATAGGGATTCCGGTTCAAGTGACTTATTGAGGGATTTGCTCTTAGGCAAAGAGGAGAGAAAGAAGGAGCATAGGAGAGGGGAGAAAAACTAAGGAAGAGTGTGAATTCAAAGACTAGCTTCAGTCTAATCCCAGAGGGAAACTCTGAAACAAGAACTGTACCCCAAAATTAGTCTGTTGAGACAAGGGACTATGTCAGACAGTCAATGACAGGTCTTCTCCCCACTTCCCTCACCCCCAAGAGAGATGGCTCCTGTTTGGTTGAGGGCAAATTTCCAGGAAAGGAACAACTGTGAGTTGTTATCAACCAACACTGGCAGTAGCTGGAGGAGGGGTGCATCAACTGGTAAAAGGGGTTTGGGTATAGCACCGACAGCATCCTTCATAAAAAATACATATTTTCTTAAGCTATGGAGACATATGCATACACATAGCAGTCATATTATCTTCAAATAATAATACATGTTTACAATGCCTTATCCACAGTCCAAAACCCCAGCTAAATTCAAGATGGTTTGAAAAAAAAAAGCCTATTTTTAATAAATTTGGTATAAACTCTGCAGAAATATAAAAGAGTTTGATTATAGGGTAGTACCTCAGACTTAGCTGGGGGTGTTACTTATATATGTCCCACTTTACATTTGTTAAATCCAAAAAAAAATCCTAATTCTGAAACACATCTGGCTCCAAGCATTTTGGATATGGAATTATGGACCTGTAGCTACCATTTGTCAAGACGTAAACATTACATATGTCAAATTCTTAACAACCCTGAAACAGGGATTTGCTTTCCTCATTTTTCAGATGAGGGATCAGAGGCACAGAAAGGTTAACAAGCTAGTGAATGGAAAAGCCAGATCTGTGAGACTTCAAAGCCTGCACCTTCCCATTACACCATGCTGTGTCTGCTAGTGAAATCATTTCTAGTTTATGTAATGATATTAGCTGTCAGCAATCTGATTTTGGGGGGTTTTGTTTTGTTTTTTTGCTGAAGACGATTTGCCCCGAGCTAACATCCACTGCCAATCTTCCTCTTTTTGTATGTGAGCCACCACCATAGCATGGCCACTGACAGACAGGGATGTAGGTCTGCACCCAGGAACCAAGCCCAGGCCACTGAAATGGAGCACGCCAAATGTAACCAATAGGCCACCAGTGCTGGCCCAGTAATCTGTGATGCTTTGCAAAGAGCAATATGACTTCTAGGAGCTCTACTCTCTGAGCATATGTGAAAATCCATAGATTTGATGACTTTAATGGTCTTTTCTACCCTGTGGGATTCTATGTGACTGTAAATTCCAAACACACTGCCACTGGTGGATTACTACCATTGTTATTTAACATTTATGAAAGGTCTGTGCTTTAGCTTGGCATAAAAATGACAGCTTTCTATTTTATTTACTGGCATTTATTCCTCTCACAGAATAATTTGCGTGGATTGAGAAAGGACTGCTTATGAGTACATTTTGGCCAAGTGAAAAGAAAATGGGTTTGGGAGTTAGACATAAATTCAGATTTAGTTTTTGCCACTTCATTCACTCAATAACAGACAAAGAGACTATGTCACTGTGAGATGTGGGGGAAAGTTGGTCATCAGGCTCCTATTTTGATTGTCAGGCTTCTACTATGACTGAACACCATATGTTGAATTTTTTTTTAAGATTTTATTTTTCCTTTATCTCCCCAAAGCCCCCAAGTACATAGTTGTGTATTTTTAGTTGTGGGTCCTTCTAGTTGTGGCATGTGGGATGCTGCCTCAGCATGGCCTGATGAGCGGTGCCATGTCCGCGCCCAGGATTTGAACCAGCGAAACCCTGGGCCGCTGCAGCGGAGTGTGCGAACTTAACCATTCAGCCACGGGGCTGGCCCCCATATGTTGAATTTTAATATATGTCTTCTTAATTTTTACAAAATATATACCAAGTAATAAAAGAAATCAAAGTTCCTTTCTGTAGATAGCAAAAAATGTGAAAGTGTGACTTTTTCCTTTTTTACAAAATGGATATAAGAGCATTCACATCTTGTATATTCTTTGTGGAATGCCTGATGACCAAGGTCAGCTTATCTTGACCATGACTGAATTCAGGCAGCCAGAATCTAGGCCATTGATAAGCTTCCCAAAGCTCGTTTTATCTGATTTGACCAAACAGTGGCATTGAGATATCTTGCCCACTCGCAGCTCCTGGAACAAATGGGACAGCAAGTCGAACACGTGGCTGTGTTGTAAGGCTTCCTCAACAAAACTCTGCTAGCTGCCAGAGGCACTGGTTGCCTGCACCAGGAGCCACCCAGCCCTGACATTCATAAAGGGTACAAGAAGGTTCTTACCTTGCCACTTGTATCATTTGCCTTTTATCTGTCTTTTCTTCCTTCCCTCAGGGGCTTAAAGCATGTTTTTGGGTGGTGGTAATAAAGCAGAACAATGAAAGTCATTTGGCAATTGATTTTGAGAGTCATTTCCTTAACCCTTATTGCTTGGGCCTAATAAAACAGGACCAAAACCCAAGGCATAAGAATGTGAAGTTTTCCACAGCCTTGATTGTGCTCTATCCCCCAGGACATCATCCAATCACGACCTCTAATTTATTAAACTATATAGTCACTTTTTATGTCACTGATGACCTTGCTCAATGAATTAGAAGAATTTAATTTTGGCTTATTTCAACTCACAAGTTTGCACATACTGATCTCCAGGCACTTTAAAAGTCCTGTTTGGAGGCGAAATGGGAAGTGGCGCCGAGAGCCCATCTGCACACATACCTTCCTCCACCCTGACTCCTGCTTTTCTCCCCAGTTCTAGACAGAACACTTTTTGAGAGCCAGGAATTCTCCCCCTCTGCTGGCTGTATCAGTTCAAGTCCTCGAAGAAGCAGACACCAAGACAGACATGAAATGCAATAAATTTATTGGGGGTAATTACTGTGGAAGATGGAGAGAAGAAACAGAAGTAGTCAGTGACTGAGCATCAGAACTTTTACAGTGTTCCTCTCCTCTCTGAGTCATTGTTCCTTCCAAAATAAAACTCAGCTAATATCTGGACTTACATACACTCATCATGAACTCCAGCATTTGAAAAATCACATGCTCATTGTATTTAAGTGCTCCTTTTCCAAGGTGGGTGTGTTGGTCTAGGGTCCTTGAAGACTCTAAGATGGGATTAATCACGCAAGGATTTTATTAGGGGAAATTCCTGTGTAAGAGAAAACAGGCAGGGAGGGAACTGGAACAGGCTGAGAGAGCTGTAGACTGCCATGCAAGTCTGACCCTGGATGAAGGAGAGAGGGAGAAGAGGTTGGATAGACGCACTCGAGGCTGCCTTGCAGTCTGAGTTGGCAAAGCCTCAGGGGATCCCCAAGCCAAAGACAATGATCGGAGGAGTTCCAAGTCTCCCAGAAATAGGTCTGCCTTAGTATTCCTGCCACACTCAGTAATTGATGGGGGGAGCCCATGGGAGGCATGGCCTCAGTACAAACGCAATGATGGATTTCACAGTCCAGCAGTTGGAGCCTTTGTCAATTACCCTCCCTGTAGTTGGGGGTCTGCAAGTTGCTTTCTCGTGGCCACCACAGGGAGATAATTATAAAAATATTTTGTAATGCATACATATGTGGACAGGCATCTCTTTACTTTTTTTTTAATCATCGTCTAAGGTGAGATCAGATGGCTTTACACCCAGCATTCTATTTCTATTTCTTTTTTTTTTTTTTTTACAGTTGTTAGCTCAGGTGCCAATCTTCTTTATTTCTTCTTCTTCTTTGTCTCCCCAAAGCCCCTCAGTACATAGTTGTGTATTCTACTTGTGAGTGCCTCTAATTGTGCAATGTGGGACGCCACCTCAGCATGGCCTGATGAGCAGTTCCATGTCTGCGCCAGGATTCGAACCGGTGAAACCCTGGGCCGCCTAAGCAGAGCACACGTACTTAACCTCTAGGCCACGGGGCCAGCCCCCGCCAGCATTCTATTTAATTCCAACAACTCTGAGATAGGCACTATTGTTATCCCTGTTTTATCAATGAGGAAAATATGGATCAGAAAGGTTGAATAAGTCCAATATCACATAGTTCACAGGTGACCTGGCTGGAATTTAAACACAAATAGGTTTGTCTAACTCTAAAGTCAATGTGACAGGTATTGTGTTAGGGCCTGAGTTAGTAAACAAGATAAACAGTCCAACCCTCAGGGAGTTTACAGTGTAGATAATCCTCCCCTCCCGGTAATCATGTTCCTCCTCTGCCCTGCAGCCTTGGTACCATTTATTGATTTCTCTCTGTGCCAGTCAGTGTGCTAAGTGCCTTACAGATATTATCTCACTTAGTCCTCAACAAACCTCCCTTTTGAATGGGTATTACTAGCTGTATGTTACATAGGAAGAAGCTAAGGTTTGGAAAAATTATAGCTATGGAGTGTAGTTAATATTTATTGAGCTCACACAGTAACCTTATGAAGTAGGTGCTCTTATTGCCATTTTACAGATGAGGAAACTGAAGCACAATTGGTTTAGTAGCCTTCTCAAGGAAACACAGCTAAAAGTGGTAGACTCAAACCTAGGTACTCTGATTTCAGAGCTTGCTACCTTAACCATTATGCCAAACTGCCTAATGCCAGGAGAGCTAGATTTGCATCCCAAGTCTGTCTGACTCCAAATTATTCTCTGTCCGGGCCATACATTGCTCTTCTGCTCAATTGTTCCCTATTCACTTCTTTTTTCTTTAACCATCTACTTCCTCAACAAACACTCACTAAGTACCTTCTGCATATGCTGTATCCTAGGGAAACAGGATATCCAGCCAATGAAGTATTATGCAGCCATAAAAAAGAAAGGAAGGGACTGGCCCCATGGCATAGTGGTTAAGTTTCACACCCCACTTCAGCAGTTTCGGTTCATAGGTGCAGATCCTGGGCACAGACCTATACCACTTGTCAGCCATGCTGTGGGAGCAACCCACACACAAAATAGAGGAAAACTGGTACAGATGTTAGCTCAGGGCTAATCTTCCTCAGTGAAAAACAAAAAGACAAAGAAAAGAAAAGAAAAAGAAAGGAAGGGGTTGATCTGGTGGCCTAGTGGCTAAGTTTGGTGTACTTTGCTTTGGCCACCTAGGTTCGGTTCCCAGGTGTGGACCTATACTAAAACAAAGGAAGACTGGCAACAGATGTTAGCTCAGGAAGAATCTTCCTCAGCAAAAAAAAAAAAGAAAGAAAGAAAAGAAAAGAAAGAAAGAAAGGAAGATCTTAATATACTGACATAGTGTAATCTCGAGATATGTTGTTAGCTGGAAAAGCAAGGTATGGAAGGGTAGAGTACACTTTTTAATGTGTAAGAAAGAAGGGCACTATAAAACAAATGGTCTGAACTCTTCAAAAATGTCAGTGTTGTGAATGACAAAGAAAGTTTAAAGGGTAAATATTAAAAGACACTAGAGACTTGACAAACTAAATGCAACATGTGATTTCCCAAAATAGGATCCTGGATCTAGGGAGGAAAAAAGCTATAAAGTGTTAAGTCCTAAACTATAAAGGATCTGAGATGTTACCCTACTTGCACAGTTTTACACACACACACTCACAGGCACACACACACATAGGAACATGAAACCTCTGGATCTGGAGCAGAGATAAAACTTTTTACTGACATAGCAATCTTAGCACCAGTTTTCCTATGGGATGATAGAAAGAGGGGCTGACATCACCTGCACATACAGTGGAGTTTGTACACAAAAGAGAAACTCCAAAATTATGAATCTCAGAGCTTATCTAGAATGGCCTCCACAGCTGCCCATCCTTCCCTCCAGAGAGGAAAAGACACATCTTTGCTCTGGAATGTTAACAAATGCTATCTGGGAGAGATGGGGAAGATCTCTACCTCACCTTCATGGAATGTAAACAAATGGCTCTGGGGAGAGATAAGACTTTTTACATCTCCAGAAGTCTCTATCTTTAGGGTTGCTATTCAATGACCATTTAACCCAGGTGGCCAAAATTTTTTTTCTCGGAAAGCCCTATATCCATGCAGAAGTGTGAAAATATTTGTGGAGGGTTGTTTCTTCACCTAAGGGACACTAGCGGGACAATGAGTGAAATTTGCATATGGAGTATATATTAGACGAAAATACTGACTGAATGTTAAATTTCCTAAAATTGATCACTGTCATCATGATATATTTTTAAATGTCCTTTTTCTTAGGATCTTCTAAATGCTTCTAAATGTCATTCATCACACTAAATGCTGAAGTATTTAGAGGTAAAGGGTCATGATGTCTGCAACTTGTTCTCAAATGTTTCAGCAACTAATAATAATATCACCAATACTATGAATAGAGAGAGAGAAATCAAATAGAGACATGTTAATAATAGATGAATTAGGTGAAGGATAGTTCAGTAAACTATTCTTTCAAGTTTTCTGTAGATCTGAAATTTTTTGAAGAAAATAATTTTAAAAAAGAAAGAGGAAATAAACACAAACACTGGAAGAATTTTAGAAGCTACTAGCAATTCCTACCTATTAAGAGAGGGAAAAATGAGGTAGAGAAGATGAAATAAAGATTTCTCTAAATATACCTTTTAAAATATTTTGACTTTTAAGTCATGTAAAATGTTACATATGCAAAATATTATTTAAAAAGCAAACACTAGGGGCTGGCCCCATGGCTGAGTGGTTAAGTTCACGAGCTCCACTTTGGTGGCCCAGGGTTTCACTGGTTCAGATCCTGGGCACAGACATGGCACCACTCATCAGGCCATGTTGAGGCAGCATCCACGTGCCACAACTAGAAGGACCCACAACTAAGATATACAACTATGTACTGGGGGGATTTGGGGAGAAAAAAAAAGATTGGCAACAGTTGTTAGCTCAGGTGCCAACCTTTAAAAAAAAAAAAGAAAATCTACAAACCTACAGTGGTGCTATAAAAAAAGTAAAAGAAAAAATTTGTTTGCCACAATTGGAGGTGACTATTTCACCAATTCTTTTTTTTTTTTTTTTGAGGAAGATTAGCCCTGATCTACTGCCAAGCCTCCTCTTTTTGCTGAGGAAGACTGGCCCTGAGCTAACATCTGTGCGCATCTTCCTCTACTTTAACAGCATGGCTTGGCAAGTGCTGCCATGTCCGCACCTGGGATCCGAACCAGCAAACGCCAGGCTGCTGGGGTTTGCCTTCTTGGCAAAGAAGCGGAACGTGCAAACTTAACTGCTGCGCCACCGGGCTGGCCCAACACCAATTCTTACTAGTCTAAAACTTAGTAAAGAGAAAATAATTTGACATTTTATCATGCCTTTTAAGGAAGAACTCTAGTTCATCCCCATTTGGCAGTAAAAAGTTCTTTTCAAAAGAATGCCAGCTAACAGATGTAGAAGGAATGATAGAATTAGAAAATCACCATATTTCAACCACCAGTAAAATAACTAATTTATGCAAAGCCTTTCAATAGATGCTAAAACTATGAGGTGAAAGGTTGTTATGTGGTACCAAAGTACATCTCCATAGATTACTTTATTGCAAAGGTGTGTGTGTGTAGGGAGAGGTAGTGATTGACACCCCTTTAACCAAATTATCATAGCGTCATTAAGAGTAGGCCAACTAGACATGATGTGCCTCCCAGTGCAATGCAATATGAAGTTCACAGTATTACCTAAGAAATAGAGTCGCCAAAAATGTCTAACCTAAATTTATTGAGCCCTTAGATTTACCTTCTACTTTATAGGAATCCAGACAATCCAGAATGGGACATTCTTTAAGACATTAGGGCTTGTCCTTCTAAAAAGTCATTGTTATTAAAAAAAAAAGTTGGGTGACTGTTTTAGATTAAAAGAATGTAAGGAGCACAATAATCCAATGCAGTGCCTGAACCTTTATTAGAAATTGATTCAAACAAAACTAACTATAGGACCAGCCCCGGTGGCCTAGTGGTTGAGTTTGGCGCACTCCACTTCATTGGCCTGGGTTCAATTCCCCAGGTGCCTACACCACTCATCTGTCAGTGGCCATGCTGTGGTGGCTCACATAAAAAAGAGGAAGATTGGTAGCGGATGTTAGTTCAGGGCGAATCTGCCTCAGCAAAAAAAGACAGAATAAAAAAACAAACCAAAAAAATTAACTATAAAAGACATTTAAGGGCAACTGGAAAAATTTGAATATGGGCTGAATTATAGATAATATTAGGGAATTGTTAATCAACTAAGTGAAATAATGGTATTGTGGTTCTGCAGGTGAATACGCTAATTTTTAAGAGCTTTGTGCTGAAACATTTAGTGGTAAAATGTCACAGTGTCTGTAACTTACTTTCATATAGTTAAAAAATATACACAAAGTGAATAAGCCAAAATGTTGATTACTGAACCTAGGAAGTTGAGTATATGGGTATTTATTTAAACTTTTCTGTATGTGTGAATTTTTCCACAATAAAGAGTTTTGGGGAAAAAGACAGTCTCTATTCTTAAGGCACTCACACACTGAAGGAGGGGGTCAGTAAATAAGGGTAAATTTGATGGATGAAAGATGGTAGGAATTTCTAACTTTAAAGCTCATCCTTTTCCTTTTATGCTAATATCGTTATTTATCTCGTGTGTATGTGCTTTCTCCCCATCTAAATTTTTATAAGGTATATGCAAGCAGAGACCATCTTCAATGCTGGTCTATTATTCAGTTAGGCCCCGAATCTATCCAATATATTTTGTTGATTAAATCTCCTATTAACAACACTTCAGTACTTCACCATCACCTAAAGGCCATTAGGCTGACACTAAAAACTCTTTACTCCAGCCTCATCTATGATCAGGTCTTCCAAAATACTTCTTCCTTCTATGCCTCTATACTTTTATAAGTCCTCTTATCTCTGCCTCAAATGCCCTTTCTTTTCTCTGATTGTCAGATGCATCCTACTATTATTCAGGACTCAGCTCAAATGTCACCTCCTCATTACCCTCACAACACTTTGTATGTAACTCTGAGCATATCATCATCATCATCACGAGCATCCCCCATGTGTCTCTTTGTGGAAACACACACACACACACACTATCAGAATATCATGAATCCTTATAACAACCCTTCAAGGAAGGGATCATTCTCCCCTTCGTATAGATGGAGAGACTGGCTCAAAGATATAAAGGGACTTGCTTAGTCACATAGCTAGTAAGTTAATGAGCCTGCTTTTCAAACCCAGGTATGCCTAACACCAAAGTAATTGTAATTGTTTTTTCCACATGATTTCCTCAGGGGCAGAAACTACTTGTGATTTCTTTTTATTTCCCAGGGCCTACATTATGTCTGGTGAATAGTAGGCACTCCATGAATATTTCTTTGCTGAAAAATTGCTAGTGCACACCATTTTAGATCCTACTTCCATGTTTTTCTTCGAGTATTTTCCTGCCTGAAATGCCTCCCTCCTCTTTGCCTATTTAAACTCTACCCATCCCTTGAAATGCCTCTTCTACGGAGCCTCCGTGACGTTTGCAGCCTACACTGATCTCTTTTCCCCTGTTTGAATAATGCCAGCCCACATATTTTAGCTCCAGATTACACTCTGTCCTACATTAAGCTTGTATTGTCTTATTCATGGTTAGCTTCTCAGAACAAAGACAGGGTCTTCTCTTTGGAATGCCTCAGAGCATGTAACACAGGCCTAATTACATGGCCCATTGATTGGAAGACTTCTGTCACCTAGAGCCAAAGAGCCTTCAGTAACATTGGGAGGTTACATTCAATTCTACACACGTCTGACAGTGGCAGTTGAAATCCTATTGACTGATTAAGAACCATCTCTCAGGGGGCCGGCCCGGTGGCGCAGTGGTTAACTGCACACGTTCCGCTTCTCGGCGGCCTGGGGTTCGCTGGTCCGGATCCCAGGTGCGGACGTGGCACTGCTTGGCAAAACCCATGATGTGGTAGGCGTCCCAAGTATAAAGTAGAGGAAGATGGGCACGGACGTTAGCTCAGGGTCAGTCTTCCTCAGTGAAAAGAGGAGGAGTGGCAGCAGTTAGCTCAGGGCTAATCTTCCTCCAAAAAAAAAAAAAAAAGAACCGTCTCTCATTGAACAGGAAACAGATATTTTTGCAGAGGCACAACAAATCTACTGTCAATGCAGGATAAATGTTGAAAACTAACTACATCAAGAGTCCACCATCATAACTCCAAGTTCTACTTTCAGTCCCAAAATTCTTCAATTGCAGCTCTAGATTGTTCTACTAAAATTTCCAGGTTGTACTCTGTGAAACCCAGATTCTAATATTGGACCTCCAGTCTACTCTGAGAATACCTGATTCTACTAATGGAAGTCCATATTCTACTATCATTCTATAAAATTATTCTATTGGACTACAGATTCTACTCTAGGAACCCAATAATTTATGTTTGGAATTCCAGGTTTATTCTGCGAGTCCCACATTCTCCTATTGGGCAAACAGACTCCACTATCCACTATTAAAGCTCAAGATGCTGCTTTTGGAATTATAGTTTCTACTTTGGCAACTCCAGGTTCTCTTCCCTAAATTCCAGATTCTATTGTCAAGGCCCAAGATTCTAACTTTGAAATTCCAGGTTCTGTTCTTGGAATCACATATCCTACTTTTGGAATATCATGTCATACTCTCTGACACCAAGATCTTAATATTGGACCTTACATCCTAGTACTACAATTTAAGATATCATTACTGGAATCCCAGTTTCCAATCTTGGAACTCAAAGATCTACATTAATAATTTTGGATTCTACTATCAAAACCCCAGTTCTTCATCTCCTCAGAAGATTCTACTACTAAAACTCAAGGTTCCACTCTCAGAAACTGTAATTTTACTGTAGGAATTTACACTTTACTCTCAGAAACATAGATTCCATTATTGGAATTATACCTGAAGGTTCAGAATTGAGGCTGATAACAGAATTCTGGACTCCAATTATTGAGATTAAATCGAGGTTCTTCATTTGGAACTCTAACTTCAGAATTGAATAACTTATGTTCAGAACTCCAGATTCTATTGTGTGAGCCCCTCATTCTATCATTCGACATAAAGATCACTCGAGATGCTACTATTGGAAATATAGTTTCTATTATGGTAACTCCAGGTTCTATTTTGGGTTTCTATTCTATTTTGTTAAACCTCAAGTTTTACTAATGGAAGGTCCGTCCCACTGGTGCAGCGGTTAAGTTCGCATGTTCTGCTTTGGCGGCCCGGGGTTTGCTAGTTCAGATCCCAGGTGCAGACCTACACGCTGCTTGTCAAGCCATGCTGTAGCAGTCGTCCCACATATAAAGTAGAGGAAGGTGGGCACGGATGTTAGCTCAGGGCCAGTCTTCCTCAGCAAAAAAAAAAAAAAAAAAAAAAAAAGAGGAGGGTTGGTGGCAGAGGTTAGCTCAGGGCTAATCTTCCTCAAAAAAAAAAAAAATCCAAAACACACAAAAAAAGAGTTTTACCTATGGAATTCAAAGTTCTTTTAGACTCTAGAATCTGGAGGTACTTATCATGGTGGTTAAAAGCATGAGCTCTGGAGGCATACTGCTTATGGTCAGATACCATCTCTGTGCTTCCCAGGTGTGTGACCTTTGGAAAGTTATTTAACCTCTCTGTGCCTCAGTTTCCTAATTTGTAAAATAGGGATGATTATAATAGTACTCACCTGCTAGGTTTTTTGTGCACACTAAATGTAATAATAATAATACATGTAAAGCACTTAGAATAATGCTTGGCACATAGTAAGCACTTAATAAATGTTTGCCGTTAGCATTATTACTATTGAAGGCTGATTCTAATACTGATCTAATATGCTAGATTCCCAGTTTAGAATTTCATAACTTAATATTGTACCTCAGGGTTCCACTACGGCCCCTCAAGATTCCCTACTGGAACTCAAGATGTGCTCTCTGAATTCCATATTCTATTCTTGTATTTCAGGCTAAGAATTCAAGCTTCAACATTGTATTATCAGAACTTAGAGTTCCAATCTCAAAACCCAAGATTCTAATAATATAATTTCATGTTCTATTCTTGTAACTCCAGATATAATTCAGGAATTCTAGGTTCTTTCTCTGAAACTGAAATTCCACTATCGGATTTCTAGATTTTACTCTCATAACCTGAGATTCCACCATTAGAACTCCAGGCTCCAGATTCAGAGCCTGAGATTTGAATACTGAACTCCAATATCTATTATTGAAACTTCAGGTTCTATTCTGAACCTGAGAATTCTACTATTAGAACTCAGTTGCTACTTGGAACCCCAAATTCTACTATTGGAAGTTTAGGCTCTACTTTCTGAACTTGAATCCTATAATTAGATTCCATAATCACAATCAGAAATTCTACTTTCGGCATTTCAATAATGGCAACTCAAGATTCTATTTTTGGAACACCAAGTTCTAGTCTGTTACTTTTATATATTTTTTTGACCTCTAAGCTCTATCAAAATCTGAGATTCTGATACTGACCTCCAGGGGCCAAATTCGGCATTGCAGACTTTACAATTTTATTCCAGATTTCATTCTTATAATCCTAAGTTTGGCCGTCAGTTTTCCAGCTTTTTTTTTTTTTTAAACTTTTCTTTTTTTTTAAAGATTTTATTTTTCTCCCCAAAGCCCCCGGTACATAGTTGTGTACTTTAGTTGTGGGTCCTTCTAGTTGTGGCATGTGGGATGCCGCCTCAGCATGGCTTGATGAGCGGTGCCATGTCTGCACCGGTGAAACCCTGGGCCGCCGAAGCAGAGCACGCGAACTTAACCACTCGGCCACGGGGCGGCCCCCCCAGTTTTCCACCTTCTATCTGGAGGATGTTGAGAAACGTTTCTTGAGAATTTCCCAGGCATTACTACTTGATAATACACTGTTCTGAATTATGCTCTCAAATTCCTAGGACAACAAATCCCTTGATGGATGGAGTCCTCTGGCAATGCCTACAGCAATAGGGAACCAACTTGGCCCATGGCAAAAGTGGTAAGAAAATGAAACTTCCTACAGTTCCTCTTTCTTCCCGCTCTCCACCGTCTCATCTTTGTGGCTCTTCATCAGGTCCCCAGTGCCCTTATTCACTCTCACTTCATCCACCCCACCCACTTAGGTCAAATGGCAGTCAAGAATATATTTGAAATTTTTTATACCAAAGTGCAAATGAATAAAAATATTTCATACTCCACCCCCACCCCCATTTAAATATTTAAAATGTAGGGGCCAGCCCAGTGGCGCAGCAGTTAAGTTCACAAGTTCCCCTTTGGCAGCCCAGGGTTCCCTGGTTTGGATCCTGGGTGTGGACCTATGCACCGCTTGTCAAGCCATGCTGTGGCAGGCATCCCACGTATAAAGTAGAGGAAGATGGGCACAGATGCGTGCTCAGGGCCAGTCTCCCACAACAACAACAAAAAATAAATAAAACAAAATAAAATAAAATAAATAAAAGAGTTGAAGAGTTGCCAAAGAGTTGAAGCTCCTACAGTGACATTTTCAAGGAATGAGGGAGGCAATTTGGAAGGAAAATCACAGGGCCTCTGGTGGCCCTTGAAATCACCTTACCTAACTGATTGATATTGTGGTCTGAAAAGATTCTGGGATTTGGAAAATTTCCCCCATTTCCCTCCTCATTTGTAAAACAGGGATAAAAATTCATGTAGATAATATATATAAAAGAGCTTGGTGAACATTATGTAAATATTAGTTAGTTATTATCCCTCTTCCTTTTCAAAAGTGCACATCCCTGGCTGCGTTGACTACATGGCTTAAATTACACTTCTGTTTTTCTTCTAAGCATCACTCAACAACCACTTTAGATTTCCTCTGGCATACTTGAAGACCCTTAAGAAAGAAAACGTCCTTGACTGGTTTCACTGAATTTATAATAAGTGATTTAAGATTAATGAGTTCAACAATTATCTACTGAACATTTACCAAGTGGGAAGGACCAAGGAGACAAGGAGAGAGAAGTCTTAACACCCACCATTGAGGGGATGAGGGATATGCCAGTGTGTGAGGGAAGACTTCACAGAATAGGTGATCTCCTGCCTGGGTCTCGTGAAAGGAGTATAATTTTGAGAGGGAAATAAGAGCACTTCAGGCTGAAAGAACAATATTAGAGCAAAGTACAGAGCTGTAAATGTGCCTTTAGAATGGTAAATTGCTCAGAGCATTGGATCCAAGGAAGGAGGAGGTAGTGACCTCGACTAACAGCCAATGTTGACAGCCTTACTGTGTCCAAAGTCCTTTTAAACACATCCTCACGGGAGGCTTTACAGCAAAATGGTTGACACCATGGACTATGATGGCAGCTAGACCTGGTTCAAGTCAGTGCTATATTTGATAATTATTTAACCTAAGTTTCAGTTTTCTCATCCGAAAATAAAAGTACTGAACTCTTGTCAGGATTAAATGTTTGTCAAATTCTTATATACTAGCCAGCACTTAATAATGCAATAATTAGTAACTATCATAAGATACTATTACTTAATCTGTAAGGTAAAAATTACTGTCCCAGTACTGCAGAGGAGGAAAAGTTTAAGTGGCTCAGGTGGCATGCCAAATCTTATGCTTTTCTTTTTATACCTGAGACTCCAGACTGCAAAAGCAGGTTGGGACCAGAGTGTAAGAACTCTGACAGTATAAAGTTTGGGCTTTACACTGCATAGGCTATGGGGAGCCACTGAAGATTTTAAGAGAGTTTTGAATCAAATTTCTGTTTTAGAGAAAATTCAGAACCTTCTGAGTAGAGTCACTGGACTCCCAATCCACAATTGTAATTATCAGATAATAAAAATGTGTTGAGCACTAATTATGTATTAGGCATGTACAAGAAAGCCTTAGCGCTGCATTTCGTTTTTAGAAAACAAGCTGTTAGATGGCATCACCTCATTTTTTTTAATTTAAATTTTAATTTTTTGAGAAAGGTAAGGCCACCAGTCCTCCTCTTTTTGCTGAGGAAGACTGGCCCTGAGCTCACATCCGTGCCCATCTTCCTCTACTTTACATGTGGGACGCTGCCTCACCAGAAGACCTGGTTCTAGTACCAGCTCTGCCACTGTTATTCTAGGTGATCGGAGGAAGCCTCTCCCCCTCTCTGAGCTTTAGTTTTGGGTTTTCTCATCTGTGAATTGGGACGTTTGTATCCAACTATCTGTAAGGAGTCTTTCAAACTCTGTCAATCTAGAGTTACAGCTTTCTAGGGCCTAAATTTTTCCTTTTGCCCAGCAATAGGAAGCTCCACACTGACTGGAATTGAGGGGTCCTGGTGGCCTGATCTTATGTCACACACAGTTTTGTAGTTGACATAATCTAGTCTAACCACAGAAGTTCCCTAACAAGGCTGACCTCTTTCATCTGGAAAAGACTGAAGCCTTTTAGACAGGGGCTTTATCATGCTAATCACCCTGACACTGCGTTCTCAATGTCAGTTTCTTCACTTGGCAGATGAGATGACTGATCCTTGTTATAGAAGTGGAAGTAAGATTGGGAAGCTGAACCCCTCTGAATCTCGGCTTCCTCATCTATAAAATAAAAAGTTCTGTAAACTACCTACATCACTGGGTTGTTGTGAGGCTTAAATAAGAAAACATATTTGACAGTATCTGGCACACATTTCAAATTCATCCACTCAAAGTCGTTCATCTCCACTGCTATTACCTGAGGCCTAGTCCAAGTCGCCATCTTGCTGGGATTTCTGAAACAGCCTCCAGTTCCTTGTTTCGAATCTTGTTTCTACACTTCCATTTCCTCTCAACAGCTAGTGATATTTTATTTTTATTATTTTTATTTTTTATTTTTTCTAAAGATTGGCACCTGAGCTAACAACTGTTGCCAATCTTCTTTTTTCTCCTCCCCCTCCTCCCCCTCCCCCTTCTCCTCCTCCTCCTCCTCCCCAAAGCCCCCCTAGTACATAGTTGTATATTGTAGTTGTGAGTGTCTATGTGGGACGCTGCCTCAGCATGACCTAATGAGCTGCGCCACGTGCATGCCCAGGATCTCAACCGGCTAAATCCTGGGCCGCTGAAGCTGAGCAGCACAAACTTAACCACTCGGCCACGGGGCTGGCCCCCAGCGATATTTTAAATACAATTTGGATCACATCCCTCACCTGACTGAAAACCCTCCAGAGCTTCCCACTGGTCTTGAGATAAAACACCAGATCCTTACTCTGGGCTACAAAGTCCTTTATGATCTGACTTTTGCCTCTCTCTCTCTGGTCTCATCTCTTGCCGCTCATTCCTTGCTCAGGCCACTCCAGCCACACAGGCTGACTCTCAGTTCCCCAGGCTCTTTTCCATACCAGCCACTGCACACTCTGTCTCCTGGCTAACTGCTACTTGGCCTTCAGGTCTCAACTTATATGTTACCTCTTCAAAAAGAGCTTCCTGGACCTTCCTGAATAAGTGCTTCTCAAAGATCTCCCTGCCCCCACTATTCTCTCTCCTAACAATCTCATTTTCTAGGACTTACCACAATTTGTTATTATACATTCACTTGTGTTTATTTAATCCTTTATATCTTTTCCCCAATACATGCACTTTAAGTGTAGGGACCAAGTCTGCCTGGCACCCTTCTATCCCTAGTACCTGGCACAATACTGAAGACGTAGTTGTTAGGGAATATTTAGTGAATCAAGAGTGGATGCTCAATTAGTTTCCTTTCTTCTTTCTCTTTCTTTCATTATTTTATTATCAGAGACACCCAATGAAATATTCCACAGCAATATTCCAAACAATAAAAATATTGTTTCATGTGTCAGGGGCCATTCATTTATCTTAAGAGCTTACGAGTATGATTTTTGGAAACTGAAATCTGGGTTCAAATCCTTGCTCTGAAGACTTACGCTATGTGATCCAGGACGGATTCCTTAAACTTTCTGAACCTCGGGTTCTTACTTAGTAAATGGATAAGTTAGCATCCACCTCAAAAGGCTGTCATGAAGGGTAAATGAGAAGGCATATGAAGCACGTAGTGCAGTGAGACACGTAAGTGCTCATAAATGGTAGCTACGTCTTATTACTAATAACTATCACTAATAATAATTCTCTGGATACTTCTAGGCCTGTGCTATAGTACTTTTGTGCCATGGAAAACGACTAAATTTTGTGTCAGTATACCTGGGTTTCAGTCCTGAATTGGCTCCATGAGCTTTTGGGCACCCTGTTTCTTTGAGCCACATTTCCTCACCTATAAAGTAGGTTTAATAATCCCTCCCTACTCTCCATACAGGGGTATTATGGGGCTCAAACGGGATGGTGCTTATACAAAGCCCCTGTAAATTGTAAAGGGCTGTAGGTAAAAGTAAAGATCTATTATTATTAATAATCTTTGGCTCACCTCCTAAGGAAACTCTGGGTAAATGAGATAATACTGAAGTAATGTTTCAAGTGAGTGAGGCCAAGGGGAGAGCTTTGCTTTGGAGGCAAAGTTCGAACTCGATCCTCTCCCATGGGGCCAGGCCTCTGTTTAATCCATGACTGAAGAGAGAACCCTGAATATCTCTCCAATCTCTTCACTGCCTCAGAGTGTAAGGACAGGAGAGAAAAATCCAAAAATAAGACATGGCTTGTTTGCCTGACCTATTACTGTCTGCCCAGATAAGGAGAGGGACCTGGCAGGTCTCTTATGTCCTGATTCTTCTAGCTCCTCATTCCCCCAGGGCAGGTACACAACATTGTTAGAACACTGAAGAGAAGGGCTTTTTATTAGCTAAACTCATATGCTCATAAATGGTAGCTACTTTTTATTACTAATAACTATCACTAAGTTACTAAGTTACTATTAGCTAAACTCATATGCTCATAAATGGTAGCTACTTTTTATTACTAATAACTATCACTGATAACAGCTGTTTCACACATTTTCACTGTTTATCCTCACTCTGGCACTTCATGGAAAACACATTTTCCTGGATGTCCAGGGAAGTGGTGCTAAAACGTAAAAGAACAGCACATGATTCAAACGTTGGCCATCCATCCATTCACTTGTTTGTGACCTTGGGTATGCCCTGGGCTTCAGGCCCCAAATGTGTAAAATGGTAAGAGATGCTGGATTCTACGATCACTGATGTCCCCTCCAGTTGGTGGTGTGCTGATAAATATTTAATTACTGGCTCTCCCAGTATAGTTCTGACACGAATATTGGTTAATATTTTAGTTTATGTTAACGAATAAGATGAAAGTGAAACAACGAAGATACCTATTTGAACTTCACTCATTTGTCAACAACATGAATGACTTATTTGCTGAATCAGATAATAGTTTTCTTTTCTTTTTTTTTTTAGGAAGATTGGCCCTGAACTAACTGCTGCCGCCAATCCTCCTCTTTTTGCTGAGGAAGACTGGCTCTGAGCTAACATCCATGCCCATCTTCCTCTACTTTATATGTGGGACACCTACCACAGCATGGCTTGATAAGTGGTGCGTAAGTCTGCACCTGGGATCCAAACCAGCGAACCCGGGCCGACGAAGTGGAACGTGCGAACTTAACCACTGTGCCACTGGGCTGGTCCCAGAATCAGATAATAGTTTTCAAATGCTAGAAGAATATTTCCTCAATTTGTGCTGTGCTTTTCACAATGTAACAGTCATAGGCACAACACAATTTTAAGTTTAATCTGCATTATTATGATTTCATCTATCACTTTCTTTAGTCTAGACAATTAAAACAAGTTCTTATATGTAGCATTTGCCAACTTCTGTGGTATAAATATTCCTACCATGGTCAATTTCACAAACGTTTAAGTTCAATTTATCTGTTTTTTTCTTTGGTTGCTTGTACTTTTGGTGTCATATCTAAGAAATCACTGCCTAATCCAAGGTCACGAAATTTACAGCTATGTTTCCATCTAAGAGTTTCATAGTTTTAGCTTTTACATATAGGTCTTTGATCCATTTTGGGTTCATTTTTATATATGGTGTGAGGTAGGGCTCCAACTTCATTCTTTTACATGTAGATATCCAGTTGTCCCTGCACCATTTGTTGAAAAGACTATTCTTTGCCCATTGAGTGGTATAGTGCACTGTAATTTATAATATTTGAAACACTGAGAATTAAAGTTTTATTTCTTTGTAAAAAATTATCAGGAGTAATTTGAACAGTGCTTGCCTTCTTATTGTATAAGTTACAATGAGTGACCAAGCTCTCTATGCTTGGAACATGGTCCTCCTTCTTTCCAAGCTTGGATCAGCTTTCAACATTTATTCTTTGTGCTTTCAACACTGTGAAGTATCTCCAAAAATTTTAATGTAAAGTTTCTTTGCTGGGGTTATTTTCTCTAAGATATCTTCATTCTTTTGGTCATAACCACTTTCCTCACTTATATCAATGTTTGCCTTCACTAAGTTCCTCTGGCTGCACATCTAGAGTCTTTCAAATGGGAGGAGTGTCAATATTCCCATGCTCAACTATTTCTTCTATAATTTCATTTACATTCAATCAAAGTTTTACTTCCAGCCTTATCACTTTTTGTTTCTTTGCTTCATTTGATCTTTTATTGACAATTCCCTTTTTTGATTATTCATTTCTATAAAACACCATGTGGGTTTTCTCACTGGTAGAAAAAGAGGCAACACAATATACACTTTATCATCTGTGCAAGAATTGAATAGCAGATGTACACTGACAAGTCACTGAGAGACTTTGAAAGAAGTGGTGTGATTGATCACTCATCATGATGTGCATCTGTTATTTACATAGTGATTTGTGAACTGAAGAGGTAGCGGCAAAGTTAGTACTTTGTGCAATTACTTATAGTTACTTTACGTGATAAACGAAACTTGAATTGTATTGTTGGGGGACTGACGTTATTTAACTAAAGTTTGAGTATTTCAGAAATGTGCAAAGCAAGGGCTGCCTATATTTGTTAACTCTGTTTTTAATATAATTTATTTAAGTTTATATAATTTAATGTTTTTAAATGGCCGTGTTTAACAATTGGCTCACAAAATTTCTTAAAATTCAACAATTGGCTCTCATGATCCAATATGAAGTGGCTGCAGCCCATCAGTGCTTTCAGCTCATATATTCCTCAACTCTATGAATCCAATACTTCCTTCTCTCAGCCAAAACACAGACACACGTATATATAAATACATTCAAAACTAAGCAAAAACATTTTTTTAACTCTGTATTCCTATAGTGGCTGAATCATAGTTAGAGCTCAGTATTTGTAGAATTGAGGTGAATTCACATTCACATAAGAAAGCACAAATAAGTTTACATTATTTGCTCTTATGCACAATTGGGGTATAGCGTGCCCAAATAAAATCAACCTTGTGAGTCATCAGGCTGTAATGGATGCTGACTACTTGGCTGATCTACTCTGTGCTCCAAAATATTTTTTGTTTATTTGGCTTTCTGATTATGAGAGAATATACGTACCTTGGAAAGAATAGGAAAGGGTACAAAGAAGCTGTTAACTCTTTTCTAGAGCTGTAGATATAGAGATAGGAAATAGTGTTTGAGGTTATAAAGACGAGAAAAGGAAAGGGAAGATAACTAACTTTGAGTGCCTACCACGTACCTGGCACTTTCTTGATACTCTTACAACCATGTACTAGACACATGAGGAATAAAGACTCAGAAAGAATAAGCGACTTTCTTCAGTCAAATAGCCTGAAACTGGTGGAGCTGTGAACTGAACTCAGATCTGCTAACTCCAAAGCGCATGCTGTTTCCACTGTACTGTACTATTTCTGTACATGGTGGGTTGTGTGGAATAGGCTGGTAGGCTAAAGGAGTCCTAACTGAACTGGACACCCTGGGGTAAGGCCCAGAGATTCAAATGCCTAAATTACAACTTTCCTCCTCAGTCCAGTCCATGTTTACATCATTAGAACCCAGGTGTCCAGTCTCTAACCCTGGGTCTTTCCATTGTACCACACACGTCATGCTGCCTCATATGTAATTTTTAAGAAAAACACATCATAAACATTCCCCAGTATCAAGTGTGTCCTAATACTTTCCTTCCAGGACCAGAGGATGGCAGTGTGAATCATCATGGACAGAGTGTTAATAATAATAATAATTAGGCTTAAGGAAATACCTTCTTGTGTTATTACTCAGTCAAATTTGACTTATATGAAGGTATTTCACTTACATTATAAATGCTCCCAGTGGTTTTCCCCTCCCTGCTGGTTGGTGCACATTCCCACCTGAGTGTGGGAGGAGGTGTGGCAGTGCTGAAGCAACAAGGAAATTTGTAGTCAGACAGACCTGGTTAGAATTTTAGCTCTGCCACTTACAGTCACCTTGGATAAGTAACTTCACCTTTCTGAACCTCAGTTTCCTAATCTCTCAGTATGTTGAATAAGTACTCATTGTTTTTTCTCTAAGCCTGTTCTTCCTCCCTTGCTGTCTCTGTGCCTGATAGTGTGAACTACCAAGTTGCCCAAGTCAGAAACCCAAGTGTCACCTTTGACTTCTCATTTTTTCACACACCAATTCAATCATAAGTTTGATGATTTGGCTTCCTGAAACCTCCATTCTCTCTATTCTACCCTAATTCAGGTCACCATCACTTTTGCCTGGATTATTGCAACAGTCATTTATAAATGGCTTCCCTATCTCCAAATTTGTGTCCTCTAACCTATTCTCTACACAGCAGTTAGAGCCATCTTTTCTAAAATCAAAACTGTTAAATGTCATCGACCAGCTTAAAAGCTCTAATGGCTTCCCATTGCCCATAAGGCAAAATCCAAAGTCCTTAACATGAATTATAAGGCCTTTCCTGATTTGGCCTGTGCCTTAGCTGTCATTGTTCCCCAAACTTGTCCCTTCTGCCTCAACCAACACCGTTCTTTCAGTTCTTCAGATGTATCATGTTTTCTCTTGCCTCTAGGTTGTTGTTGCACATTCTATTCCTGCTGCCTGGAACATGCTCTTTCCCTATCTACTCCCTTCCCGCTGCTCCTCCCAATCTACCTAGCTAAGTCCTAGCCATTCTTCAGGTCTCCGTTTAGGTATCACTTCCTCTAAAAATTCCTGCCCAACCCTGAAGTTTGGGTTATATGCCCTTGATTTGTGTTCCTACAGCACACTGTGCTTACCCCCTAAAAGCATAACTGCCTATTTTCTCATTCGCCTCTACCAGTAGAGTCTAAACACCTTAAGGGCAGAGACATATCTTGCTTACCACAGAACATCGTGCCTGGTATATAGCAGTGTTCAATAAATATTTGACCAACTGACCGAATTAATGAACTGTTCTGTGCTCTCACTGCCCAGACTCCTGGCCCTGTACCCTAGGTTTCAGCAAATGCTTCTAGCCTTCTTTTCTGGTTTAGGTGACCTGTTCTCTTCTTGCACCCTAGGTAACTTCTAAGACTTTCAGCCCTGTATATTCTCTCTTATTTTCCATATCCTCTGCAGTTCCAGTTAGGATAGGCCATTCTTTACTCCCAAGGAATCCAGGATATCTGTGCTGGTCAACCCTGACCACCACTCCTACTTGCTCAGAGAGATTCAGATAATAGCAACAGTCACCATTTAATGAGCACCTAATATGTGCTAATTCGTTGTATATATAGCAGACATCAGACTCATTTTATTGATGAGAAAACAGGTTCTTTGATTCATATCCAGTAGTTACTCAGGATTGAATCCAGGTCTATCTTGTTTCAAAGCTTTTTCCACTATATAATCTCGAAAGTGTTATATCTCTTATAGTATCAGGTTTGACAGAAAATACAGGTGTTGGTAGGGGAGAGAGACAACGGTAGCAGTGAGGCAAAACCCTTTGGAAGAGGAATCTGGTGATATCTAACAAAACCACACATGCATTTATCTTTGACCCAGAAATCCTACTTCTAAAAATTTACCCTAAAGATACATCTACAACATTAGAAAAACACACTTGTTGCAACATTGTTTGTAATACAAAATACTGGAAACAACCAAAATACCCACACATAGGAGAATGACTGAATAAAGTATAGAAGTGGTTCTCAAACATTTTGGTCAAAGGCCCTCATTACACTCTTACAAATTACTGAGGACCCCAGAGGTCTTTTGTTTATGTGGATTATATCTATTGATATTTATTATCTTAGAAATTAAAACTGAGAAAACATTTAAAATATTTATTCATTTATTTAAAATAACAATAGTGAACTCATTATGGGTTAACATAATTATTTTAATGAAAAATAACTGTATTTTCCAAAACAAAAAACATAGTTAAGAAAAGAGGCATTATCTACATTTTTGCAAATCTCTTTAAAGTCAGTGTACTAGAAGACAGCTGGACTACCACATCTGTTTCTGCATTCAATCTGTTGGGATACGATGTTTTAGTTGATGTATAGGAAGAAAATCTGTCCTTAACAGATATGTAGTTAGAAAAATGAGGAGTATTTCAACAGCCATTTCAGATACTTGTGGATATTTTCTTTGATACTACAACAAAACTTGACAAGTGACAATTTCTTAAAGTTAGCTACAATGTGGAATCTGAAACCATATCAATGAACTTTTTGTACTCTGTTCTATTAAAATCCTTTGGGCAATATTACACTTTCAGGGGTATTTTACTATTTTTGTTTTTGTACCATCATGCATTGGTCACTTGAAAAAATACTAGTTCACTGAGTTATGCAGATCTTCCAAATGTTGACACATTTCATTATACAATACAAAAAAAATCACTCCACAATGTTTGTTAATATCACCACCCACCTCTTCAGAAAAGTTTGGGAAGCTGTTAAGTTCATAGTGGTGAATATAAGTTTTTAAAAATTCTAATATTTACTTGAAAGCTTGAATTTTATCATTGGCAACAAATACTGTTAGTTGTTTTCCTTGAAGTGACAGGCTCATTTCGTTCATTTTCTAGAAAACGTCTGCCAAATTCCCAAGTCTGAATAACCATAGTTTATCTGTTGTTCTTTAAAGTAAAAATGATATTCAAGTAAAGGTGGTGTGTGTGTGTGTGTGTGTGTGTGTGTTTTCCAGCTCTCTTCACTGAGAAAGCCTGGAAGCAATGGCACTGTAATGGCAATGAGCACACCTACCACCTAGATCTTGACTTCTAAATACCATTCTCCACAAAATGGAACTATAGCTTTTAGGGAAAACGAGTGGGGCTAGGAAAGCACAAGGTGAGCCTGAGATGTAGTGTCAGAAAGGGAAATGCTTAAAAAATGATGGTCAGATGATAAAAGAACATATAGCAAGCCAAATCTGAAACAACTTGTACATCAAAATAAACAAAGATATAACAATTACATAATTCACAGAATACAATAAAAATTGATGAATTCATTCTGATATAAATCAATAAATTGATAAATGAACAAATAGGGGAGAAGCAAAAAGCTCTCCCATACAGTAGGAAGACAAATAAAAAATGTATAAGGAACGACAATGATGGAATTAGAAAACTACTATTTGGTAACCACTACAGTAAAAATTGTCTCAAGCAAGAATTATCAAGAATGTTAAAACTTGTGAGTAGTCACAAGTGATCTCCCCACAAGATATTTATAAATTATAAAGAGCAAAATAATTACATTAGGTAAACCTGGCAGATACCACCTTAATTAATCAAGTGACCAAAGTTGCTATCACCAGTGATGGGACATACAGGTATCACATGCCTCCTGATATGATGCATTGAGAAGGACACAACGTCAATTCTGTGGTATCTCTGCCAAAAATTCATAACCTGAATCTAATAATGAAGAAACATCAGACAAACTCGAATTGAGGGATATTTTACAAAATAAATGGCCTGTATTCTTTAAAAATGTTCAGGTCAGGAAAGACAAAGACTGAGAAACTGTTCCAGATTAAAGAAAATTAAAGAGATTTGACAACTAATTATAATGTGTGATCCTGCACTGGATCCTGGGCCATAAAAAAAAATTATTTTCTTTTTCTATAAAGAATATTAGTGGGACAAATGGCAAAATTTTGAAAAGGTCATAGATTGGATCACAGTACTATGTCAATGTTAAGTTTCTGATTTTGATTATTGTACTGTGCTATTTGTACTCTGTCTTCGTTTTGAGGAAATACACTGAAAAATATTTAGGGATAAATGGATCAGAAAATAATTATAATAGTTTCTTTATATAACCATATTTATATCTCTCTCTCTAGAGAGATAGAAAAACAGAGTGAGAATGAGAGCACATGCACGCACAGGAAAGAGAGAGAATAATAAGGGAAATGTGGTTAGATATGGGTGAAATATATGTGGGATATTTTTGGTAGCATTTTTGCACCTTTATACTTGAAATTATTTCAAAATAAAAAGTCAAAAAATCCCACAAACATGTAACATTTCACAGTATTTCCTTCTAAATATATTTATATATTTTACAAATAAGTATATAAAAATGTAATTCAGATCACACAATAGTCTTTTTAACTTAACACTGTTTTTCCTAATTTGATACAGAAACATGAGCAGTTTTCAATGTCATTTAAAATTCTATAAAAACACAATTGTGGGTTGGTCTTTCTCCATGGCCGAGTGGTTAAATTCGCACACTCACTTCGGCGGCCCAGGGTATTGGCGGTTCGAATCCTGGGTGTGGACATGGCACCACTCATCAAGCCATGCTGAGGTGGCATCCCATATGCCACAACTAGAGGAACCCACAATTAAAAATATACAACTATGTACAGCGGGGGGTGGGGGGGTGGGTTGGGGAGAAAAGGGAAAAATAAAATCTTAATTAAAAAAAAACCCAAAAACCACAATTGTGGGGGCCGGCCCCATGGTCGAGTGGTTAAGTTCACATGCTCTGCTTCAGTGGCCCAGGGTTTCACCGGTTGGGATCATGGGCATGGACATGGCACTGCTCATCAGGTCATGCTGAGGAAACATCTCACATGCCACAACTAGAAGGACCCACAACTAAAATATACAACTATGTACTGGAGGGATTTAGGGAGAAAAAGTAGGAAAAAAAAGAAGATTGGCAACAGTTGTTAGCTCAAGCACCAATCTAAAAAAAAAACACACACAATTGTGAATGGATGCATAATATTCTTTTTGCATGCAAGTACAGTAATTCATTTAACTTATTTAAGATTTTCTTCATATTTTGGGCTGGCCCCCATTTCCTCACATTTGTATGTTATAAACCTACAGTAAAATATATAATAAACATTTTTGCATATATCTTTGTTCATATATTTGATTATTTTCTTATGCTTGATTCCTAAAATGGGAATTGCTTTGTTCTTTTTTAAATGACTCTAGCGACCTAACAAGATCTCAAATGTCCCAGACTGTGAATTCTGGGTTTGACTCCTGGCTGTGGCTGGTGATTGCTGAGGGCTGGGAGGCCATAGCTGGTAGCAGCCACCTGGGGTCAGTTCTGGGCTGCAGAATAATCACCTGTTGAAGGAGAGGCTTACTCTTTGGTGGGCCCTGAAAGTTAACAGGAAAGGCGTAAAAAGTCGCTGAGAGGGTGGGATGCACTAGCCTGATGCACATCAGGCTAAGCCACAGCTTAGTTCAGCTTAACGTTCTGTGAGATTACTCTGTGCTGAGACTGGTTGTGAGGATACAGAGAGGAACCAAACACTGAACCTGGTTCATAGGCCTCACAATCTGAAAGGGCAGACATACAAGGAAACAGATATTGACAGTGCAGGGATGAGTACTTATAAATGGGGAAGCACAAGGATTACTGGAAGCATGGAGGAGGTTTTGTGCCTTCTTTTAAACAAACTTTTATACAATATACACTCTTGTACATAAATATAATACTCATCCATTCCTCCCTCCCTCCCCTCTTTTCATTCAGTGCACCTATAATTTATTGAGCATATACCCTAGACCAAAGAGGGTGGCAGTGGAGTTGGAGAGGAGAGAAATTCAACAAAAGCAAGAAGTGGAATTTATCATGCTAAGTGACCAATTGTCCAGGACAGAGACACAAGAGTTAAGGATGACTCCTGTGCCATTCACCAAGCCAGGAAATTTTTGTTCTGAATTTTTTTCCCCAGCTTTATTGAAGTATAATTGACAAATAAAAGACCTGAATTTTTTTTTTTGACTTTATTTTTTTCCTTTTTCTCCCCAAAGCTCCCCGGTACATAGTTGTATATTCTTTGTTGTGGGTCCTTCTAGTTGTGGCATGCGTGACGCTGCCCCAGCGTGGTTTGATGAGCAGTGCTATGTCTGCGCCCAGGATTCAAACCAATGAAACACTGGGCCGCCTGCAGCAGAGCACTCGAACTTAATCACTTGGCCACGGGGCCAGCCCCTAAAAGACCTGAATTTTAAATAGCAAAGAAAATTTTGTTTGGGGCGCTACACCTTAAACTCACTTGAAGAAACCATCCTTAGAATACTGGCTTTCTAGGGATGTATATGGTATAAAAATGGAAGTGAGGAGGTTTACCAGGTTGGGAATAAGGAGATATTTTATTTACTTATTTTTTTAAGATTTTATTTTTTTCCTTTTTCTCCCCAAATCCACCTGGTACATAGTTGTATATTCTTCGTTGTGGGTCCTTCCAGTTGTGGCATGTGGGATGCTGCCTCAACGTGGTTTGATGAGCAGGGCCATGTCCGCGCCCAGGATTCGAACCGGAGAAACACTGGGCCGCCTGCAGCGGAGCGCGCGAACTTAACCACTCGGCCACGGGGCCAGCCCCGATAAGGAGATATTTTAGAGTCATTGGATAGTAGTGGAAATCAACACAAAATTGAGAGTGGGGTAACCAAATCAATTGACAGCAAATCAAGGTAGATTGAAATGAACAAGAGATTTATAGTAGAGGAGAGGAAAACAGATGAGAGACATTTCGGGAGCAGAGAGCATACTGGGTAGGAAAAGTCAAAACAATGAAATGAAACTGTAGAAAGGATTTAAAGTGGCCTACTATGATCAGGGAGGTGGTAGTGACGATAAAGGCAGCCTTTTCAGCAACATAATTTGAATAAGGGGAGAAAGCGTGAAGCAAGAGGAAACTGGTCCTGGGAACAAATGAATCATCTTCATGTAGTAGTTACACCCTGGGTAGCAAGATTATTCATAAACAATCGCAGATTTCCTGGGGTGGTAGCGAATTAGGCTTGGAAAACACAGAGCTAACCTTAGGTTGTCAAACCGATCTAACTTAAAGGACTCATTTCTCTAGACTGAAAATTTTTAGCAAGAGTGACTTACTGTTATGGCATTTTCTGAATATAGCAGAAAGAAGTGTTAGGGGATCAGACAGGAGACTGAAGGAATCTCAGGGTTTACTTCCAGCTTTTCCTTAGGTTGGATGTGTTTCACATGTACAAGTGTGGTAGTAGAGTACTTAATTCATAGAGTTGTTGTCAGGATGAATCATAGTTTCTCTCTGAGCCCCAGTTTCTCTTGTTATAAAAAGGGGATAGTGTTTTTTTTGTAATGTGACTCAGAAGTAGGTGGTGAAGGCACGCTCAGGATTGTACAGGAACAGCTGTATGATTGATTGGAGGAGAGCTGTTAGGTTATATTTTCTCCACGGTGGCTGCTCAATTATTACTTGAAAGTTCCCAGAGACCTTATATAATTTTCTCATTAACATTTATTATTATTAGGACACAACCTAAAGTACGGTGACACTGCCTTATAATTCTTTCTATATAGAAAAACATATCGGTTCTATGCCAATATCTGCTATTCAACAGAATGTCACAGGATCCAGTGTATGAGACTCCATTATTCTTCAGTGGAGGGATGTTACATAAATCCATTAGTGAAATTTAGGGAAATTTTACCCAGACTGAGGATGATGAAGGATGCTGCACCTGTCTTTTGACAGGAATACATTCACACACACACCCACTGAGGGAGAAAGAACAAAAGCAGATGGGAACAATCTTGAATCTAAGAAAGACCGAGAGGATGTTTTGGAACCAACAATAACTGGAACTAACACTTACTGAATACCTTCCATGGGCCAGTTCCTGTACGTGAATTATCTCCAGTCTTCACAACAACTCCCAAGGTAGGCATTTGAAAACAGAGGTTCAGAAACATTATGTAACTTGCCCAGGGTCATAAAGCTAAATACGACAGAGCTGGAATTGGTAGTATCAGGATCTGTCTGGTACCAAATTCCTGCTCATTCTATTATACTACTCTATGATAAAATAACGTATTTGGAAAAATTTGGGACCAGAGGATTTGGAGAATCTCTCTCTTTCCCTGCTTCCCTTCTGACAGTCTTTTTTTCTTTTCAGTTCTGATATTTGCACTCTGGAATTTGAGTGAGATAGAATATGGGGTATCAGTAAACAGAATGATTCCACAGCCCCTGCTATATAACAATTTCTTCAAACTTCCAGTTATAAAATAAATAAATCATGAGGATGTAATGTGCAGCATAGGGAATATAGTCAGTAATATTGCAATAACTTTGTATGGTCACAGATGGTTCCTAGACTTGTGGCGATCATGGCATAACGTATATAAATGTCGAATCACTATGTTGTGCACCTTACACGAATATAATATTGTATATCAACTATACTTCAATAAACAAACAATTTCCTTCCTTCAGCGCCTTACCTGGGATTTGGCAGGGGTGGAGGGGTTAGTTAGAAAAGATGGATGGTTCTTTTCTTACCTTTAAGTTGTTTATGAATTTCAGGACAACCCGTTGGCTAGTCTCTTCTCTTGCTCGGCATATTATTATCTTTTTCTATTTTGGGGGAGGTGACGGTTAAGGGTTTGGTATCTGTAGGAAATTTCTGTAATGATCTGCACAGTAGATCCAAAAGAAGTTAAGGTCAAAGACAATTCCTTCATCTGTTTAGGAGAGGACTTTGTACGTGTGCGGGGAAAAGGGGTGGCTCTGGGTCACTCTTCTTACACCCCGACACTGAAGGGATTAGAGGGGCTCCCCCTCGAATCATCAAGGGATGAAAACGAGGAGATTCCCTCACACTCCTGCTCTCAGGTGAGGTCCGAGCGACAGGAACGTTCACGTACCTTCTGGAGAGAAGGAAAAGGAGCAAAGGTGCCCGGGGCCTGAGGGTGGGGGTGCGGGGGTCGGGGCGGGGCGGGGCCCGCTGGGGTCTGTGGGGACCGAGGAGCTTCTGCCCCCGGGAGGCGTCCTCAGCGGCGGGCTGGGGGCCGCGGGCGGCTCCGGGCGCGCGGGCCCCGCCATCCCCAGGCCGCGCTCCCTCGCGTTCGCGGACGCTCGTGCCCGGGCGGCCGCCGCAGTCCCGGCGCCGTAGCCGGGCGCGGGGTCCAGGGGGCGCTGTGGCCCAGCGGCGCCGGCGGCAGGAGCGGCCACGGCGACGCTGGAGGCTTCGCCGAGGATCCCCGCCTGCAGCGCCTCGGTCGTCCCGCCGGAGCCTTGCGCCCCCGGCCCGGCTCAGCGGCGCTCCTCCGGGATCCGCGTGGCTGCGGCGGCCCGGGAGCCCGATGCGGCTCGGCGGGCGCTGGGCCTCAGCAGCAGCAGCAGCAGCAGCGGCGAGCACAGCCCCTTCAGGAGTGGGAGGCTTCGCGGCGGCGCCTGGGGCCGCGCCGGTGCCCTCCGGAGGAGGCTGTCGGCTCGGGGACGACCCCCCCGGCCATGCTGAGGCGGCGGCGGCCGCTGCTCGAGGTGAGTGTGGCGCGGCGCGGTCGCGGGCTCGCTGGCCTTCGGCCTCCCGGGAGGGCCCTGGCGGCAGCCCTCTAGCCGGGCTGACGGGGCGTCCTGCCGCTGTGGCCGCCGCCCCCACCCCGCAGCTCTGGAGCCTCAGCCCTTCCTCCCCGCGTCCCCCAAAGGCTGGAGGCGCATGGGGGGCGACTAGGCCCCGCGCCGCCGAGAAGCCTTCGCCCGGCCTCGATTCCGGCGCAGCCCGCTGTGTGGAGCCGGGGGCGGGCGGGGGCACTGGCACCCTTCGGGTTGGCCCCGGGCAGAGCGCAGCCTCTTACCCCGGGCCCTGCACGTACATCCCGGAGGGAGGCGGAGGGCGCCTGTTTGCAAACAGCTTTGGCTTTTCCGCGCCCCATCCTGAGTCCCGCAGAGTCCCGGGGGGAAGGGCGGGAGGGCGGGATGGGGATTGGAGAGCAGAACGTGCGGGCCCCGAAAGCCCTGGTACCCCTGGAGTGTCATTCACCGAGCTGACTGGCTTGAAAACAACCTTTGGCGTCTTATTTGAGGTGAAATTTCATCACCTGCCGGTCGCTCTTCCCGGCCTTCGTCTATTACATTTTGCCCCTAAGCGTGGTCTGCCTTGGAGAAAGCCCCGTCCCAGCTTTGCGATGTTAAGATTCCTAGATAAATACAATTACAAAAATACTTTTTAAGAAAAAATTGCAAAGGTCTGTTCCCCCTTGTCTCCCAATAAGAGTGTGTAAATATTTTAATGCCTCCATTCTCGCTACAAAAATGTTCCACCTGACTAGATACATAGAATGGATGACAAGAGGATTTTAAAAAGTCATGCTAACTGTCCTAATAACAGATGCCTGATGGAAATGGAACATATTCTAAATTTTACAAGTTAAGTGATTTGTTCTGGTGTTAATGTAAAAAAAGTTAGTGATTACAATTTGATACCATGTCAGGTATATCAGTGTTTATGGTTTATGATAGATGTGGTTACAGGTTATTCTTGTTTTCCTGTTATGTATTTGAAGGTCGTACGATTGATAAATACTTCGAAAACTTTTATAATCATGAAAAAAATATGCTTATTGTAGAAAATTCAGAAAGTACAGAAAGCTACTGTGTTGACTCTCAATAAATATTTAGTAATGGGGGGAAAGGAACCCATAATCTCACAGTTAGTACGTTTTGATGGTCGTATAAAATTTAAAATTGGCTTGTACTGTTGGTGATTTTTAAATTATTATTTCTATATATTAGGTCCAAAGTTGACTGTTTAATCTTACTGTTTAACATTCAGTTATGTGTGTAAGACCTATAAAAATGCTTTACTAAATTGCGTTGCAATCACAGTTGAATTCGTCAGTAAAATAGAAGAACAAGAGTAACCACTTAGAAGACCCCTGACTTGCCTCGTGTGTAGTGTGGGAAGCTCCTGAGGTCTAGGGAGGTTTAGTGTAGTAAATGTTTTTGAGGACCTGTCCTGTCATATGTGGTACCCTTGTATTGTTTTTGTAAGATTTTGCTTAAATATTTATAATAGTAAAAAGTTGGCTTAATTTTTTTTGTACATTAATTTAGGTTTTAAAAAATCTAATTCAGTTTTTCAGTTTCCCTAAAGACTACCAACGTTAGAATCAGCTGAGAGTGCTGATTAAAATATGCAGATTCCTGGCCCCTTGGATCAGAATTTCTAGGAATGATGGTGGCCCAAGGGTCTTCATTTTTATCAAGCTCCCTTATTCTTAGTCCTACTAAAGTTTGAGAATCACTGATATAAAAGTTTAAAGTGAACTAACCTTGGCAAGTTGAATGAAAGTTGTCTGTTTTCTAGCAAAGCTATCAATTTTAAGTGGCAATACAATCATTTCTCGTGGCAACAGATAATGGTGTTATAATCTTAGAAAGAAAAATGATATTTTGAGGGACAGCTGATTCAATCAACAAACATTTATTGAGAGCCTTTTGTGGTAGCTGTGGTGTTATAGAAGGATGGCTGGCTACTTGTCTTGGCACTTAATCTCCTTGGACCTCACTGTTGTTGTCTGTAAAATGCAGATAGTTACTATACTTACCTTGCAAGGTTTTTAGGGTAAATACATCTGAAAAAGTTTTGTAATCTGTAACAGATCTTTATACAATTTTAGCTATTAATATTAAGCGCCAGGTCCTGTGTTTGGTGTTCTGGGAACACAAAAACACAAAAATGACCAGGGTCTCTGCTAGCAACTAGCTAACTGTGGAAGCAGGACGTGTTTAATTAACTGTTACAAGGCAGGGTCAGACGTGTTGTAATTGAGTGGAACATGCTAGATCTCTCTTTAAGCCTCCTACGTTGAATCCAGTAGCTTGCCTTCTAAGGATAGTAATAATTTTTATGTATGGTCTTTCCTTTCTCTTCTAATTCCTGATTCGGTGTTTTATTCTTTAAGGAGATAATTGTATATGTTTCCTGGTAAGTGATAGTTTTGTATTAACTCCTTTAGAATGATGCAATCAGTGGAGATGATCCGATTTCTTCCTCTGTTGCTAAGTTACCACTGTTCATTCCGTGCAGTAAACTTTTGTTTGGTACCTGTTATGTGCTGGCCACAGACCAGTTGCAAGGCACAAAGCTTGTTTAAAGGATAACTGCCTGGATTTTAACTTAAATTCTTAGGTTTCTAAAGGAATGGTGTGTGTACGTGTGTGTTGTGTGTTTTAGGGTTGTTAATTGCATGTTGGTGGTGCACAGTATGGAGTCAGATGTGGACAGGAATCCTTACTCCAACTCTTAGAGCAATGTGACGTTTAGATCCTGAGTTTCTTCTTATTACTGTTGGAGTGATAGCACCCCTCACTGGGAAGTAGAACAGGGTCCACGAGATAAAAGCAATCAAAAACAATTAGCTCAGTGTTTGTCACATAGAACGTGCTCAGTAAATGTTCATTTCCATTCCTGCTTTTCGGGAAAACAAAAACCAGACGTTGGAGTTCTATGTGGCCTAAAACTTGGTAGCTTTAATTTTTTTAGAGAATGAGCCTACTTTTGGAATTCTTTGAAATTTTTGATAGAAACAATTTTGATCTTATTACACACCCATATTTTCCATATCATTTTTAGCTAAAAATTAGCTATTCCCTGTGTATAGGGTACACTTGTTACAAATTATTCATTTTTAGAGTTTTATGTGATCTTTGATTTTACTTCTGTGTACCCGACTTGCATAATGTAAAGCTACATTTTTAGTATATAGTAATCAGTGAAAGGTTGTTGCAGTTACTGAAGAGAATAGTTCATGTACTTAGTTTTCAAAAAATGATATCAATTTATTAAGCTAACATTATTTAAGAATTGAAGAATCTTCCAAACATAGACTTTTTCTTACAATCTGCAGTATGATTAGAACTAGATTTTATAACCTGTCAGGTATGGGTTCCAGTCTTTTCTTATAACCTATGTGACCCTGGATGAGTTTCTTACCCCCTTTAAGCCTCAGTTTACTCTTGTATAAAATGAATCTGATAATACCTACCTTATGGGATTATTGTGAGGATTAAATCATATAATATGTAAATCAGAGCTACAGTTCAGTCCCGAGAGTCCTGGTAAATCAGTGTTACTCAGGAAGTGGAAAATATACTTCTTGTTTACTTCTGTTTGAAAGAGCTTGAAAGATAATTATTTATACAGTTTACTGCTAAGAAATAAAATCAATATGATGAATTTTGAAGTAGTAGAGATTACTAAATTAAGGAGAACCAAGGTGTCAGTAGAGTTAGAATTTTTTTATGTGTAGTTAGTAGAATGCCTTATACTTTATAATACTCAATAAATTTAGTTAATAAAATAATTCAAAAATATTATTTTAAAAATATTTGCTATTTTACAAATTAAGGAGTACTTAAAATTTTTTTCTCTTGAATTATTGTAAATAGCCCATTTTTAGAAATGAACTATTGGAAAAATTAGAACAGTATGTAATGTTTTGTACTTATGAAATACTTTTTGAGAACTTTTAGTAAAATAGGGTAAAGAAGAGGAAATCTCTATGGACACATTGAAATCAAGAAAAAATCATTGAGTTCATATTGGGCAAAGGAAAGGGAGAACTTAATGTTGATGGGGATCCTAAGGCATTTGGAATTTTATATTACAGAACTATTTTAAAAAAATCTTAAAACTTTTTCTGTAAATTGTTTTTTTGTTTAAAATCCTTACATTTGTTTACTTAAGCTTAAAACATGCTTTTGCAGCCCTAGGCTTTTGACTATAATAGTTTCTTTGGTTGATAATTCTATAGTGATTTATCATCTTTCTGATTACTTATGATGATATATCCTTAAGGATATGTGACTTAATGTCTATGATGGTAGTTCTGTTGCTTTTTTTTTTTTCTTTTTTGAGGAAGATTAGCCCTGAGCTAACATCTGCTGCCAATCTTCCTCTTTTTGCTGAGGAAGACTGGCCCTGAGCTAACATCCATGCCCATCTTCCTCTACTTTATATGTGGGATGCCTACCACAGCATGGCTTGCCAAGCAGTGCCATGTCTGCACCCAGGATCTGAACTGATGAACCCCGGGCCACCGAAGTGGTGGAAAGTGCGCACTTAACTGCTGCGCCACTGGGCCAGCCCTGTTGCATTTTTTAAAATACAGAAGTAGTAAATCCGTGCCCTAGATTTTTAAAAATTAGATTTAAATTGAAATTTATTGCCTTTTGAGGGAAGGAGTCTTAAGATGTAAGACTTAAGGAAATGATAAAATGAGTCCAGAATTTTTCGTGAATTAGGGAATTTGGATATATTCAGCCCTGGGTTCTTCTGGCAGTTTGAGATAATATTAACTGTAGAGAGGCTGTGAAATGTGAAGTGAAGAACACATGTTTTTCAATTAAATTTAGAGTATTACATAAGGCTCTATTTTTTTGGTAACAGCTTTATTGAGATCTAATTCGCATACCACACAATTTACCCATTTAAAGCGTAAAATTCAGTGGCTGTTAGTATATTCACAGAGTTGTGCAAACATCACCACTATCTAATTTTAGACGTTTCTATCATTCTAAAAAGAAACCCATTACTATTAGCAGTCCCTCTGAATTTCCTCTAGTCTTGCCAGCCCTAAGCAACCCCTAATGTACTTTCTGTCTCTCTGGATTTGCCTGTCTGTTCTGGAGATTTCATATAAATGGAATCATACAATCTGTGACTGGCTTCTTTTACTTAGCATAATGTTTTTTTTTTTTTTTAAGATTTTATTTTTTCCTTTTTCTCCCCAAAGCCCCCCAGTACATAGTTGTATATTTCTCGTTGTGGGTTCCTCTAGTTGTGGTATGTGGGACGCTGCCTCAGCGTGGTTTGATGAGCAGTGCCATGTCCGCACCCAGGATTCGAACCAATGAAACACTGGGACGCCTGCAGCGGAGCTCGTGAACTTAACCACTCGGCCACGGGGCCAGCCCCTACTTAGCATAATGTTTTCAGGAATCATCCATGTTGTAGCATGTATCAGTAATTTCGTATTGCCAAATAATATTCCATTGTATGGATATACCACATTTGATTTATTCATGCATCAGTTTGGGTTGTTTCCACTTTTTGGCTATTATGAATAATGTTGCTATGAACATTTCCTGTACAAATGTTTTCCTTTATCTTGGGTATATACTTAGGAGTGGAATTGCCAGGGTCAAATGGTAGCTTTTTGTTTAAACCTTTGAGGACAAAGCAGCTGCACGGTTTTGCATTCCTCCTAGCAGCAGTGTATGAGGGTTCCAGTTTCTTCACATCTTCACCAGCACTTGTTATTATCTGTCTTTTTGATTATAGCCATCCTAGTAGGTGTAAAGAAGTAAGTTAAGGCTCTATCTGAGGTTTATAACTTTTGTTTGCAGTCATTAGGTAAATTGTTGAAGCTTTTACTTGCAGATAAATTGCCAGATTCTTTGATAATGAGTTTTCTTTTGGCTTGAGGACAAAAGCTGTGAACTTTCTAGTTTCCTTTTTAGTAAACAGTGAACTCAGTGGAATTGGTTAACCATATTGGGTGGTGAAGCGGGTAGTGGTTGTGGAGACTTCAACTGTAAAAGGTTGTCTTCTAAGAATATTGCTTAACAAAAGGCAATTATAAGCCTTAGGTTTAGTTTTCCTTTAACTGCTAAAACATTTCTAAAAAGTTAGAGTCCAGTTGCATATTTGACTATTAACATTTCTAAGCACTCAGGTCTGACAGATTTTAAGGATTACCGTTACCTCTCCATGATATATGATTCTATATGAATACAGATAGTTGGGCCTGGCCCGGTAGCACAGCGGTTAAGTTCGCACGTTCCACTTCGGTGGCCCGGGGTCTGCTGGTTCGGATCCCGGGTGTGGACATGGCACCACTTGGCAAGCCATGCTGTGGTAGGCATCCCACATATAAAGTAGAGGAAGATGGGCACGGATGTGAGCTCTGGGCCAGTCTTACTCAGCAAAAAGAGGAGGATTGGCAGTAGTTAACTCAAGGCTAATCTTCCTCAAAAAAAAAATACAGATTAGTCATTGTTCTTTACTGTATATGTGGTATAGTCTCCTATTGTTTGTTCTCATTCTAGGTGTTAAAGCTTTCGTATGAGGTTTCTGTAGGACATAGTTTCAAAGTCAGCAATAATGACTTACTAATATTTCTAAAGTTTTTCAAAATAGGAATTACTGCAGGGAACTGTTGTTTGAGTAGACTAAGTGCAAATTTTGGGCTTTCATTTTACATACAATGGATCACCCACGGTATTTTCCCACTTGATTATGATTACTTTTAGAACCTGTAATGCTGACTTTGAACTGAGTGGGCTGAAAGGCTTCCACTGGTTTGTTATATAGTCTTTTAGTTGCTTTGGATGCCATAATTTCTTTATAAGGTTACAAAAAACAGCAGTTCTGGAGGCTTTTTGCTGGGATCAATGTAGCATTTCTGTTTGTCATATGATTCTTTTCGAACCTTTCATGGTTAAGGTTTGGTGGTTTATCTGCCAGAATTCCTTTTATTAAAATGGAAAGGGGACCTGCCCGGTGGCGCAGTGGTTAAGTGTGCACGTTCCACTTTGGTGGCCCGGGGTTCGCCGGTTCGGATCCCGCGTGTAGACATGGCACCGCTTGGCAAGCCATGCTGTGGTAGGCGTCCCACATATAAAGTAGAGGAAGATGGGCATGGATGTTAGCTCAGGGTCAGTCTTCCTCAGCGAAAAATGGAGGATTGGCAGCAGTTAGCTCAGGGCTAATTTTCCTCAAAAAAAAAAAAAGTAAAAAAAAAATAAAATGGAGAAAGAGTAAATGGTATATGTTTTTATTATTATTTCAAAGCATGACAGAGCCTATCTCAAAATTCTCCTTATTAAAATAATGAGCAAGCACTAACAAAATTTTGTGAAAACATTCTGTCAGTGTTTATATAAATTTTAGTCTCCATTTGTATTTTCAATTGCACGAGAGAAATACCTCCTTAAAAGTAAGTGAAGTAAAACATTGCCAGTTTGAGAAAACCCTTGAAACTGTAGAATGCATCATCTAGACCTTTTTGTGATTCTAGCGATGTAATAACTGCCCATAGTTTTTGTTTTTTTTTAAATTAGTAGCTGAAGTAAATTATTTTTGAGGTTATTGTGAGGTCACTTTTGGAACTTTCTGCTCAGTGTCTAAAAAACAAGGTTGAGAATCTGTAATCTGGCACAGCTCCTCATGATTTGGTTCCACTCTGATCATTCCTCACTCCTGTTTCTGCATGCCCCACTAGCCAGTCTTTCCAAGATTCCGGGTTTACCAGGTTTTCATTGATTTCTTTTACCTTGTGTTACTTATTTGTGTAATTTAAAAGCTTTGTCAACAGTGTGCCATCTTTCTGTCAGGTGTTTCACGTCTGTTATTTCTAATTTTTAAAATGATCCTATAGTATCCTGTTTTACAGCTGAGGGAACTGAGGCTTGGAAAGTTTTATTGATTTTCCTAAGTCCACATCATTCATCCAAACCATATCTTTCTGACTACAAAGTCCACACTTTTTACTCATGTGACCCTCCCCATGTGTTCTGTATTTGTTTTATCTTAAGATTTTCCATAGTGCTTTAGGAAGTATTCATATTAGGAGAGCACAGCTTTAGTTGATTGACTGTGGTGGATATTTGCCTTTGAAGTAGACTACTGGCATGTAGCATTTTGTATAAGAAAAAGATGTGTATGTTGCATGTATTTTGGGAATTTCGGCTTTAATGTACATATTTTTGAGGTAGATAAATGTCTGCCTTGCTGTTATTAGAAAAATGTGATAACTGATCTCTGGACCTCATTTCTCTGATTTGAAAATGAGTGGTGGACTAGATGTAAAGGCCCCTTCCACAGTTAATATTCTATTCAGTATTTCTAAAGAAGAACCGAATGAAAAGATAGATAGCATGTAGACAACTCTAGGCAATAGTGATTAGATGTTATTAATGAAGTAACAGAAGGGGGACAGTGGCTGTGGGTCGTGCCTGAGGAAGATAGCAGAATCAAGACCAAAGAATTGTAATTTACGTTAAAGTTTTCCCTGTAATAAATAAAGAGAATATATTTCTGAACAAAAACACAGAAACTGGTAATTAGCTGGATAGTTTGTGACTGAGGCCTCTTCCTTCTCTACGTATCACCCGCTTTCTTCTCCCCTTTCTTCCAATAATGTGTATGTGTTTGAGAAAAATCCATCTAGAGCTGTGTTATATGAAAATAATCGGGTCATCAGTAGCATACTTGAAATAATTAAAGCTTTTATCGTGTTCATAAAGTGAGAATTCAGTAATTCAAATGTGGACCCGTTATTGTAGATCTTCAGAGAGTTTGTTGATAAAACAAAGGAGGGTATGTTTTGCCTTAAAAAAGAATGAAGTGCATTTTAGTGACAAAACTTTTATATAGCCTTCCCACCCTCAAGGTATTAGAGATCCTAGTATTGACATGTAGGTAGACAGGTGATGTTTTGACTAGTTGGAAAATTGTTAACCAGCTAGAAAATTCTCATCCTTTTTCTCGTTAGCTTCTTCTGGAGTCCTTGGATCAGTGAATCTTGACTTTGGAAAGAAATCATCCTAGGCTAGGAGCAAGGAAGTGTTCTTTTTGTTTTTAAAGATTTTATTTTTTATCTTTCCTTTTTCTCCCAAAGCCCCCGGTACATAGTTGTGGGTCCTTCTAGTTGTGGCATGTGGGATGCTGCCTCAGCATGGCTTGAAATGGCGAAACCCTGGGCCCCCGAAGCAGAGCCCACAAACTTAACCACTTGGCCACTGGGCCGGCCCCATCAAGGGAGTGCTCTTTAGTCAAACAAGTTTACGTTTTTCAGCATACCATATCCCTCAGGTAGAGATTTACAAATACACATTAGTATTTTAAAAACTTGAGGTGTAAAAGTAAAGAAATTTATTTAACTTTGTTTAGCAGTCTGTCACTCAGACTTACTGGCTGTGGAAACCTTTTTTTTTTCCACTTAATACTTAAATAGTACACTTTTTACTGGTCTAGGTCAACTTTTATCTGTTTTATAAAGCCTCACCCTCACAATATCTGTGACTATTTGAACCCCTAGGTGACAGGCTCTGATTACTTCCCGAAGGACCTCATTCTGTTGTTGGTTAGTGCTGATTATTAGAAAAAAAAATTTCTTTTGTATTTAGCCAAAGATCTGCTTTTGTTTAATATCTATCCTTTTGTTGTTTTTCTGTCTAAAATTATACAGAATAATTACTCTCATCTTAGTATCTGAAGGCAACAAGATAATATCTTAGCTTTACTATCAGAGCGATTAAAAGCTTGGACTTTGGAATCAGACTGCCTAGGTTCAAATTTTAGTTCCACTGCTTTTACTGTGTGATCTTGGGCAAGACAGTTAATTTCTCTGTGCCTCAGTTTTCTCATCTATAAAATGGGAGTAACAGTAATACTGTAGTGGGTTAAATGAGATGATTCTTATAGAGAACTAATTACATAGTGTGTTGGTTTCATTCCCTGGGAAGCAGACATCGACATGCAGTTAGTAGTGCAAGAGATTTTATGAGGAGTAGATAATAGAATGCGTGTGAAAGGAAAGGGAGAGGAAGCCGAATTGACCAAGGAGAGCCTCAGTGATCTCAGTCTGTGATGCAGATCTGAAAAAAAACATCTCAGCCAACCCAGTAGGGAGCTCCAGAGCAAAAATTGCCTGTTAGAGGAGTCCTGCATTGGGAAGAAATGTCCAGGTTCTAGTACCCCCACCATGTTTAGTCACTGGCTAGTAGCTGCCCAAGAGTATGGCCTCGACTAGAAAGCCAAGATGAATTCTGAACATGCTGCAGCAGGAGGCTGTTAGCTAACTGCACTCCTTGCACCTGAATGCAAGTTCTTTTCCAAAGGGAGATGCAAGTGATTGCCACAGTACATTTCTTGGGCTAACAGATCTGTGTCTCCAAATATTTTCTGAGAGCAGCTCTTCCTTGGTTCCATGGACCTCTCTTCCTGATGGGAAACTTAGAAGTAGGTTAATGAGATGAGCTTTAGCCCCTCTCTCTGTAGCTGGTCTCAGGACACAATGGTTCTCGTTGTCTCCACTATCCAGTCTAAATTCTTTTGCCATTAGCAATAATTTCTGTTGGTCTTGGTGGTTTACCTAGTGGTATGACCCAACCTTCATTTCTGAGGGGGTCTGAGAACCATACTCATCTCCGGCTCAGGTGGTTACATTTGTCGTTTCACAGTCACAATTGAGCAAGGAGTATCAAGTGGTACCTGAATGGATCGTCTGAGTTCCACTTATTCTCCTTCTTATTCCCATTATGTAACAACAGCTCTTCTTCCTCCTGAGGATGAGGGTTAATTAACCCTGGCATGATGGTGATTCCTATTCTTGCTTCCTGCTCCTGGGACCCAAAGAGTCCCAAATGCCCAGGCTGCAGGTGTAACTTGTAGTTCGGTGTGATCTGCTGACAAAAGAGTGCCCAGGACCTCTAACTCTGTAAAACCCAGTGTTGTGGGGATGGAAAGCATGAAGTCCTCCAGTGGATCCTTGGGAGCGACAGTAAGTGGGGGCCTTTTCTGCTTCTACCTCTTGGTTCTCGGAACCATGTGTTCTTCCTGCTGGGAACATAGCTCTGAATCAGTGCATATACTGCATCCTAGAGGCTAGCACACCATGCTTGTCTCTGGGCTGGTGCATCAAGTATGTCTTCAGTAGGCCATTCCAATACTTTATAAGGCTTGTGGTGTTATGTGATAAGACCACTGGATCCCATGGTATGGGCCCACTGCCACAATTCCTTCACTATGAAATGATCCCCTTGGTTGGATGCAATGTTATGTGGGACTCCATGTCTGTGGATTAGGTACTCTGTAAGCCCTTCTTTAGTGGTGTGGCTGGAGCTCTGGGCAGACAAGGCAAATCCATACCTGGAATATGTGTCTTTTGAATACCCGTGAGGATCAATTGCTGGTCCTTCCAGGGTGGAAGGACACAGTGTGGTCACCTTCCCACGGAGTAGTTGGTTGATCAGCTTGAGGCCTAGTGCTATATTGGGGGCTCATTGTTGGTCTCTGTTGCTCATGGGTTGGATGTTCAGAGGCGTCAGTGGCCTGATTGGGTAAGTGGGAGTCTATGCCTCCTTCACTGCTTCTATCTTCATTTCTGCCAGAGTGGCTTCTCTATTCATGTCCCCATGCTACCAGTTCTGGGATGGCTAATGTGAACTGTCTGAGTCACTTTCCCTACTTGGTTGTTCATTCTGCATTAGATGTTTTCTGATGGGCATGAACACATGAAAAAGATTTTCACACTTTATGCCCACTCCTGTATGTTCATATGTTTGTCTCCACTCATACCTTCTTGCATCCATTGTATAGTCTTTTTCCTTAAAGGCCTCTGACCAGTTAGTCCATTTGCCATTGCTCGTGAGTCTGTATATATTCTCACCTCAGGCTGCTTTTCTTTATACACTAAATTCATGGCCAGGTGCATCACTTGAAATTCCATCGTTAGGAAGATTTTCCCTGTCCACTGTCAAGATCACCCCTAAGTGTGGGTATATGAAGCTGTTGTTTTTTTTTTTTTCAGCTTGCATTCACATGCTGAGCTGACCTGTTTGTAAGCCAAGCTTTGGCTTTTATCTCCTCCTTAAGTTGGTCATATAGGATCCCCCAAACAGCTGTAGATGTGAACTGAGGAAAGGGTGCTGTGTCAGGGAAGTCTTGGCTGCCTATTTATGTAGCTAACTTGCACCCTTTGGTTCTGCTTGGGTTTGATTTTTGATGCACCATTTCCATCTCATAATGGATTGTTGCTGAGCTCGCTTGACTTTATGACTTGGAGAGTCCTATTGAAGCCAGCTCATTATGGACACTTCTGGGCATATGGTGCCCAGTGGTCAAGCGTTCTCTTACCAGAGCCCAGTGGCAGACTTGGAGCTGTTTTTCTTTTGTTATTTTTTTTCTTTCAGATTGGCACCTGAGCTGACATCTGTTGCCAATCTTTTTTTTTTTTTGGTCTTTTTCTTCTTCTCCCCAAAGCCTCCCGGTACGTAGTTGTATATTCTAGAGGTATGTCCTTTTGGTTGTGCTATGTGGAACGCCACCTTAGCATGGCTTGACGAGTGGTGCCATGTCCTTGCCCAGGATCCGAACTGGTGAAACCCAGGACCACTGAAGTGGAGCGTGCAAACCCAACCACTGGGGCGCAGGGCCAGCCCCAGGAGCTGTTTTTCTAATAGCATGACTTTCCTGTAGAACTCCAGGGGCCTGGATTGTGGTTTTCCCACTGCGACTTGTTATAAACTTTATACTGCATCTTTATACCTCCAACAGCATAGGGACTGCTTGCACTACAACCTGGACCTGCTGCACTGTTGTTTCCCTCGCTCAAAGCTGGCAGCCTTTCATATCACTCAGGACATGGGCCACAGCAGTATTCTTGTGTATAGAATGTGTTGCCTCTAGAATCTGAAGAAGCCTACCAGATGTCGTGATTTTTTTTATTAACTGGGGGTTGCAAGATGCAGCAATCTTGTCTTTTTGTTTTGGAGGGGTTGTGTTAGCATGACCCTGACCACTAGACTCCTAAAACTTCACTGAAAAGGCAGATTTCCAAATATTTGTAGAGTTTTTCTTCTACCCTTTGGAGCACGTGTCTTATCATGTCCTTCAGCATTCTAGCCATCTCTTGCTCGTCTTACACAATCAACATGATGTCATTGATTTAATGGACCAATGTGCTGTTCTGAGTCCACATCTCTTCAGACTATTTTATGACAGAGTAGGAGAATTAATATAGCCCTGAGGTAAAACTGTGAATGTATACTACTTTTTATTCCATGTCAAAGGAACTGTTTCTGATTGGGATAGAAGAGAACTCATTTGCCAAATCGATGGCTGCGTGCCATATACCTGAGGCTGCATTTATCTGCTGTAGCAAACATGCTATCTAGAATGGCAGCTGTGGTCGTGGCTACTACTTGGTTGTGCTTGTGATAGGCTCTAATAATTCTCCAGGATCCAGCTGGTTTTTGCAGAGGCCAGACTGGTGAATTAAACAAACGTATGAAAGGGACTACTCATCCTGCATGCTTTTTTTTTTGGTGAGGAAGATTCACCCTAAGCTAACATCCGTTCCCAATCTTCCTCTTTTTTTTTTGCTTGAAGATGATTAGCCCTGAGCTAACATCTGTACCAGTCTTCCTCTATTTTATATGTGGGATGCTTCCACAGCATGGCTGATGAGTGGAGTACGTACGCACCCAGTGAACCTGGGCGGCAGAAGCAGAGCGCATGGAACTTTAACCACTTTGCCACCAGGCTGGCCCAAACCCCTACATGTTTGAAGTTGTTAAGGGTAGCTCTATCTCTGCCATTCCTCTTACCTCTACCCACTACACAATACTGCTTTTGATTTACTATTTTGGCCAAGGGGTGGGCAGACATTTTCAGGTTTCACTTGGCCTTTTCCCCTATGATAGTTCTTATTCCCAGGCCAAGGACCCAGGGTCGTGTTTAACCCAACTAGCAAGTATGCCAATCCCTTTTTTATATCCAGGGCCTGGGAAAATGACTGCTGATTGGGTCTGTGGACCAGTGGACTGATTGTAAGCTAGACTTTGGCCAGGACTGCATTTATTGCTTAGTTCCTTATTCCTTCACCTATAATAGGGCCATAATGATGTTCCAGGTCTCCAGATATCAATTTCAACTCAGATTCTGTGACCAATAGTTCTTCAGATGTCTGAGTATTTTCCTTTCCCCACTATATAGTCACCTGAGTAAATAGCCATAGATCTCTTTGGGGAGGGACTTAGCCATCTCCTTAAGTCAGTGGATCTGATCTGAAAACTGACTCCGGTCCAGAAATTAGGCAAGGGATAGTAGCTTTTTATTGAAGCAACCACTCTTAGCCTTGTGCTTATCCGTTCTTGCCTTGTTTTGATTGTATATATTAAGCAGCACTGTTGTTGATTGCCTACCTATTTTGCTCTAATGACACCGTGTTCTGTTAACTGTCGCCATAGCTCCTTGTGGGTCAAGCTTCATTGGCTCTCTCCCACCTTGCCAGTCATGATGCTAACTGTGGTCCACTAGCTTCTGGTTTTAAGTGCCACCACTTGGTTGCTGTTGCTTCATAGCACCATCATCCTTATTGCTATCAATGAGCCAAATTCTGTGATAGTCTCTACTTTAGAGGAGAGCCACCACTTCTTACTGATGCTAGTGCCCCTCTCACCAGTGTGTTCCTGATGGCCTTGGTGAATGGTGTGTCTTATGGACTTTCTTTTTTTTTTTTTTTAAAGATTGACACCTGGGCTAACAACTGTTGCCAATCTTCTTCCTTTTTTTTTTTCTGCTTTATCTTCCCCAACCCCCCCGTACATAGTTGTATATCTTAGTTGCAGGTCTTTCTAGTTGTGAGCCTTATGGACTTTCTTATGGAACATAATTCTCTGGTGGATCTTGTGACCTCACATAATATGTCCATTCTAGCATACCCACTATCCTGAGCCTTTTAATCCCATTCTCCACTCTCTGCCATGTCAGTTCAGGCATTTCAGCTTGACTCACTGTGGGCCATTTTTTTCTAGGCTTCTGTGAGTCATCCTAGCAGTGAGTTTATACCAAACCCTAGGTCCTTGTCACAGTGGTAATCCCCATATCCTGAGACAGTAGCCTTCCCCACCCCCAGTCTAACTTTACCTTATTCACTCTAGTGTTTTGGCTTCCTTGATGAAGTATTCTCAAAATCCAGGACCATCAGTATTCCCCTGATCCTGCTGGTGTATGCTAGTTAATTTTTGCAGCAACTTTGGGCTTTGGTCTCTTTTCTCCCTTATCAAGCCCAAGATGTCCTTAGCAGGGTTAACAGCTATTATCATGGTAATCAGTAGTGGAGGTGGGGAACAGATGCTGAGAGGAGCCCTTGTTACCTCGCAGGTGAGAGGGCCTCTGAAGTGTGTTCCTGTACAGTGGGAAGTGCTAACGTCATCCCTGCAGGCTTTGAGGGTTCAGAGGAATCTGGAGAATCAAAATCTTCGGGGTAACCATCTTAGATGTCCCTGTCCCATCTCTCAGGCTTCCATGTTTTCCACAGCAGGACCCTGACCTTGGCATAACAAACTTGCTCCTACTGAGCATTCAGTCATCTTTGAAGCATTGCAGTCCTTAACTGTCCTGAGTTTGGTCTTCATCTTTTCCTGCTTTCCTACCATAAGTGATACAGACCTTTCTGTGAGCTACCAGAGAGCACCCTGGCTTTCACGCTGAGTTTCCAGTTGTTCATTAGCTGCCCTCTCTAGGGAGTCAGCGCAGCCTAACAGCCAGCCTGTTCATTGTTCTTAGGTGCGTTGTTCCCCTCATACTTTTCAAACTTGGAATTATTATACCAGTCAGTGTGTTCCTCTTTGGGAACATTCTCCCAAGAAAGTTTTAGCACTTTTCTCAAGAAAGTTTTAACATTTGGGCCACTGGCTTGTGCCAGGGACTGTCCGTGCCTTGCACATCGCCCAGGATGAGATCCTCATTGCCAGTAGGACAGTAAGTGATCTAGTTTTCACACTCCATTCTTTCCTTCCTCTTTCCCAGTCCATTTGGAGTACCAACTGTGCCAATTTGAGTTCTTCTGGAAGCAGATGCCCAGACAGAGTTAGGAATACAAGAGGTATATGGGGCCAGGGGTGGACTCCTACGAAAAGAAAAGGGGAGGAAACAGAATTGGCAGAGAGAGCCTCAGAGTGTAGTTCAGATCTGAGTCTCAGACCCAATGAAGACTCTGGAGCAAAAATTCCTCATTAGAGAGTCCTGCATTTGACAGAAATGGTTGAGCCTTAGTGCCATGCTGTGATCACTCATTGGCGGGCATTGCCCAGGAGGAGAGTGGTCTCAGCTTGAGTCCTGAAGGGACTGTAGCTGAGGCTGTCAGCTAACTGCATGTTGAACAGCAAGTTCTTTCTTGAAGGGAGATACAAGCGACGTACCTCCATGACTGTCCACATATGTGCTAAGGAAATGTTAGGTATTAGTGTTATAATTATCTTCTGATTAAATTTTTCTAAGTTACTTTTATCATTTATAAGTAAAAAATTCTAGACATCTTACTTTCTTAATTATTTTTCTCTTAGATATGTTTTTGTTTGTCAAGATGTGACATGGCTTGTGATTGGAACTGAAACTAAAGACAGTATTTCGAATGTGGTCCACACACAGTAGGTACTCAGTGAATGTGGGCTGAGATGAACTGTGCTGTTGCTCAGTACAGCCTGGAAGGAGTAATCCCCCTTTGCAAACCCCTCCATTTTAGACATTTCTAATTGTGCAGCCTGAGATTATGTTAGCTTGTGTCCTGATGGCTTTTTTCTATAACAGATAATTCAATAGTTTGGGTCTTTTTGAGCATGAATGTAGAACTATATATCTCTATAAAGCGTCATGTTAGATAGATTTAGTTCATTATTCTAATTTGATTAGATCTTTTGAATACTGATTCTTTGGTCTAGCAGATCCAGCTGTCACACTTTTCTTCATATCATGTTACAGATTTCATCATTGTGCCACGAATGACCACATCCAAATCATTAATAAAAATATTGAACAGGAAAAGACCAAGAATCAAGCCCTAGGCCATGCCATTGAGGTTTGCCTTCAGATGGATAGGTATTTATGGTCAACATTATTCAACCTGTTAGGAATTCATTACCATGTTGATGTATAACCCAAATTTTGACATTTGTCCATTAAAAGATGAGAGACTGTCAAATGGATACCTTGCAGAAATCTAGCAGACCAAGGCTAAACCCTCAGGCAGAAAAAGAAATGAAGTGGATCTGTTTGGCTACAGATGATCACCACTTTCCTTTCTAAGTAAGTGCTTACTTTTGACTTTTATCTGCCAGAAATCAGCTGGGTGACCTTGGGAAGGTTACTTGGCCTTTCAGAACTTGAGATTCCTTACTAGCAAAATGATATGATTGGCAAGTTCATAGAGACAGAAAGTAGAACAGTGGTTACCAGGGGCTGAGGGGAAGAGGGAGGTAGTGTTTAATGGATACAGATCTCATTTTGGGAAGATGGAAAAGTCCTGGAGATGGATGAAGATGATGGTTGCAAAACGATGTGAGTATACTTAGTGCCACAGAACTGTACACTTAAAAATCGTCAGAATGGTAAATTTTTGTACTACCAGTATTTTACCATGTTAAAAAAAAAAGGAATCCAAAAAATAAAAGAATAGGCCAATATTGAACAATAATAACAACAATGTTAAGGAGCTATTGGCCTCCTCTTGTTTTTTGTTAGGAGCTTCTGGCATCCTGTTGTTTTTAATTATATACATATAATAAAAAATCCATATCAAGCCTAATGGTGAAACACTGAAACAATTCTCATTAAAGTCAGAAAGAAAATGTCCATTGCCATCGCTTTTGGAGGAACTAGCAATGTAATTAGACAAGAGAAAGAAATAAAAGACATCATTGGGGGAAAAAAAGACAAGCAACTTGATGGAAGGGCCCTATTGATCTCCTTTGATTCTGCTTTAGAGTAATAAAAGTCCCGCTGGAAAGATCATGGGAGCCCTGAACAGTCTGCTCAGGAGGGTGTTGTGTGTGTGCCTGTGTGAATACATATGTGTGCATGTGTGGGAGGGAACAGAATAAATCAGTTGAAACCTGGAAAAAAATATGATTGAGTTAGATCAGTGGGTCGACACAATCACTATTGAAAATGAGTAAAGGAGAGACACAGAACGAGTACAGAACGAGTTCATGGGGTGCGTGTATCTGCAGTGATCTTCTGGCCACTAACCAGTCAGAGCACTTACTGCTGTATGTGCTACTATTGGGATTCTGCTGCTAATAGGACCGCATTGGTCTAGAAGCCTGTGGATTCTTCTAACAGAAAAGCTTAATATTTCAGGTTCAGTTCAGTTGTTAGTACTCAGCATAGTTCCTAGAATAACAGGATGGTTGAGATTATAAGAAGAATCAGTGAAGAGACAGACATATAAATAAATAATAGTAAATGTAGTTGTCTTCTAGGCTATGCTATCGATTATTGGAGGTTTGGAAGCATATCTTATATTTTCCCTATTTCCTCTCCTTTGAATCCCCTTCTACTCATGCTCTCTCTCTCTCTCTTTTTTAAATATGGTTTCTTTTTTTTTTTTTTTGAAAGAATTTACTTTTCCTTTTTCTCCCCAAAGCCCCCTGGTACATAGTTGTGTATTTTTAATTGTGGATCCTTCTAGTTGTGGCATGTGGGATGCCGCCTCAGCATGGCCTGATGAGCGGTGCCATGTCCTCACCCAGGATCCGAACCAGCGAAACCCTGGGCCGCTGAAGCAGAGCGTGGAAACTTAACCACTTGGTCACGGGCCGGCCTCTCATGCTCTCTTTTTAACTCCCTTTTTTCTTTGAAGTAAAGATTATGTCTCATGGAAAAAGTGACTAATTGAGTTTGCATATCAAACTATGGTGCAGGCACTTTCTTGAGACAACCATAACACTTTGATATGCAGCAGAAGTGCCTTATTCATACTTCCCATTTTGTCACACAGAATATTAAAAAGACATTTACTCAAGAATTGAGACTTAACAAAATTAATAATTTTCATTGCTTCATCAATCAAGTGAAACTGGCTTTTTTTTTTTTTTAACTGAGTGCATGGCAGTGAAGATTATGACTACTAGTACAATTTGGTGTTGCTGCCTTGCTTTGTGCTAAGGTGCAAGCACTTCTATCCACCATTGCTTTTGCAGTGTGCAAATGTGTCCATCAATGCACATGTCAACACAGTGAAAAAAGTATACTAAGATGTTATGTCTTGGTGTTTTTATGAAAATAGTTTTTGAAATTGAGATATAATTGACATAACATTATATTAGTTTTGGGTGTATAACATAATGATTTGATACATGTGTGCAAATAGTTTTGGCCTTATATATTTCCTGGAAGAGTTTTGGAGATCTCCAGGAGTCTGTGGACCACCCTTTGAGAACCACCTGGAGTAGTCTGAACTCATCCCATTTTGTGCTTGGATGCTTTCAAGCAGCCTGACTTTACTTCAGATTACCTAGCTTGTTTTTAAACTTCCATAAATTCAACAACCTGGTTAGATAAAAACTCCTCGTGTTTAACTGACTTCATCATTAAAAAATGTTGTAATAATATAGAGCTTAATTTGCATGCTTCCTTGTTTTTAGTCTGAATACTGCTTGCTCATATGTACTGATACTACTCTGATGAGTTGAAAAAAAAATAGTTTTAAGCTTTGCATTTCATACTTCCTTACTCTGAATAAATCTCTTAAAGTATAGCAGTTGATATTTTGACATTTAAATCCTGTGAGATTCTTGCAACAAAAATCTTTCTTTCTTTAATTCCTTTGAGAAAAGACAAATACATTTAGCATTAGTGGAATATTCTCAGCAGACTCTTGAAAGCAATTAGAAGTTTAGTTGCATTCTGCTATTATGTGCGTTTTGTCATATCATACCGTAGTTTATGTGTGAAATTTGGGGCTGCCTTAGAAGAGAGGTGGGACTGCTTTCATTTAGTGCCTTCCTTGTTTAAGGAAACTATTAGTAAAATCTCTCCTAAGGGAAATTTGAAAATAGAAACAAATTAAGTTTGTGTTACAGATTAGATTCCTTAATAGCAAATTCTTAATGGATTATCAAGATTCTTTTAGTATATTGAAATTTTATTGTATTGATTTTTGCTGGAAATAATTGACATTTGGCCATCCTTAATCTGATCCCACCATACACTCTTTCTGCTCATCTACTACTCTTCCTCTTATTGAATCTGTTCTTTGTCCTTGCAGTTCCCTCTGCTTGGAACTCTTTTCCCCTAGTTATTTGTAGAGTTGCTTCCTGACATTCAGGTCTTGACATAACTGTCACCTTCTCAGTGATACTTTCTCTGGCTGTCCTATCTAAAATTGTAACTTCCAATTGTTGCTTTTCTTTTCTTTTTTTTAAGGAAGATTAGCCCTGAGCTAACATCTACTGCCAATCCTCCTCTTTTTGCTGAGGAAGACTGGCCCTGAGCTAACATCTGTGCCCATCTTCCTCTACTTTATATGTGGGACGCCTGCCACAGCATGGCATGCCATGCGGTGCCATGTCCACACCAGAGATCCGAATCCGCGAACCCTGGGCTGCTGAAGCGGAAAGTGGACACTTAACCGCTGTGCCACCGGGCCGGCCCCTGCTTTTCTTTTTTATTTTTCTCCTTAGCATGTATCATCTAGCATACCACATATTTTACATGTTTATGTTGTTTTTTATTCATTTCTACCCATTAGAATGTAAGCTCCACGAGAGCCAGGCTTTTGCCTCTTTACTTGCTACTTTAGCTCCAGTGCTTAGACTTGTGCCGAGAACACAGCAGGGGCTCAAATATTGGTTAAACAAATATTTATATCATGTAAATATGAATGGTGTGGAGATTTTTATTGCAATTATGTTTGTTGTAATGAGATTTGACCAAAAAGCTCGCTGTTATGAAGTCTTTGTATCCTAGCTCCCTGTTCTCTTATTCTCTATTTGATCTTGACCTAAAGTAAGCTCAAATATATATTCATTGAATGGATTTGTCAATCAGGAAAGCTCAGTTTTTTTTTTTCAGAAGCATTTTTGTTATATAATGTAGCAATTGTATACATTGAAACAGCCTAGGATTAGTTTTGATTTTTACTTAAGAAAAAAAAATACTTGTTTTCTCTTTTTTTCTAATTCTACCGAATCTTCTCTCTCTTTTAATACTCATTTCAAAGCTTTTCCATGAAGCCTTCTCAGATTATTCTAAGCTGTAATGATTTTTGTTTCCTCTGAGTTTTTATAACATATTAATATTTGTACATGTTGCATTTTAATATCATGTAATTTTTCTGAATTCTGACTTGTGTTTTGTATTGTTACCTAACTTTTCATGAATATATATCTTCCTATCCACCACTACATATCAATAAGCTTTTTGAGAAAGGAAAAATTGTATTTCTTAGTGTGCCCAGTAAAGTACTTTACATTCATTCCTTTGTTCATTTAATAACAGTTATTGACACATTTACTCAGGCAAGATGGTGCTTAAGTGCTGGAGATAGAAAGAGGAATAAAGCGTCCTTACCCTCAAGGAGTTAAAGGGCTAGTTGGCAAGGCACATATGGACATAAGTAAATGCACAAGATTCAGTGAGGATAATCAGTTCCACCAAGGCTTTACCAAAGAGGTGATGCTTGTCTTCAGTATTGAAAAATTAGTAGGAGTTCACCAGGAGGATACAAAAGAGTGGGACATTTTAAGCAAAGGTAAGCCTGGGCACAAACATGTAGAAGTATGTGGAACAACGTGTCTTATTTGGGGAACTGCAAATAGTATGGTATGGCAGTTTTGTAGGTTGAAAAGGAGTGAGGGCAGGAGGTAAGGTGGAGATCTAGGCATGGAGCCAGATGATGAAAAGCTTCATATACTATTTAAAGGAGTTAGATTTTTTCCCTTTTTGGGTGAGGAGGATTGGCCCTGAGCCAACATCTGTTACCAATCTTCCTCTTTTTTTTTTTTTCCTTGAGGAAGATAAGCTTGAGCTAACGTCTGTACCATTCCTCCTCTACTTTGTTTGTGGGATGCCTCCACAGCATGGCTGATAAATCGAGTAGGTCTGCACCCAGAATCTGAACCTGTGAACCTGGGCTGCTGAAGCAGTGTGCGTGGAACTTTAACCACTCAGCCACGGGGCTGGCCCCTAGATTTTCTTTTTTTAGGTAGGGCTTGGGGAACCAATGAAGAGTTAAAAATAGTTGACTAGTTGGTCATATTTGAGCTTTTAGAACAATTATTTTAGTGTCAGTGTAGCAGATGGGTTGGAGGAAGGCCAGAATGAGTACAGGTACATCACTTGGAAAACTGCTGAAGAAATCTAAGCCAGAGATCATGGTATGAATTAGGGTAATAACGTCTGGGATAAAGAAGAAATATGGATGCAAGAGATATTTAAGAGTTAGAATTGTTAGGATTGATTGGACGTTGTTGATGAGGAGAATGGTTCCTAGATATCTGGCCTTGGATTGTTGAATGTATGGTGAAACCTTTACTTAGGAGAGGGAATGCAGGAGATATTATAGGTTTTAGGGAGAAGGAGTTAAAGCCACGAGAGTGGATGAAACCATCCAGTGAGAAGAAGTAGAATGAAGAGAGAAGAGGTCTGAAAACATGACTGGATAAAAATCGTATTTAAGAGATGTACAGGGAGAAAGCCCACAAAAGGAGACAGAAGAGGAAAATAAGTAAAAAGTATCAAGTTTTGTAGAAGAAAGGGAAGAGAGTTTTAAAAACAAGTGGTCAGCTGTGTTGGTTATTATCGATAGGCTGAGATGAAGATTAAAAGTGTCTATTGGGCATGGCAGTTAGGACGTCATTGATGAACTTCACTAGAGCAATTTGAGTGGATTGGAGATGAAAGAGTGGATCAGTAAATCTTTTTTTTTTTTTTTAAAGAACTACGGGACGCTGGCCTCGTGGCATAGTGGTTAAGTTTGTGCATTCCGCTTTGGCGGCCCAGGGATTGTGCGTTTGGATCCTGGGCACAGACCTACTCCATTCATCAGCCATGCTGTGGAGGTGGCCCACATATAAAGTAGTAGAGGAATGGTACAGATGTTAACTCAGGGCTAATCTTCCTCAAGCAGAAAAAAAAAAAGGAAGATTGGTAATGGATGTTAGCTCAGGGCCAATCTTCCTCACCAAAACAAAACGAAAATTGGCTGTGAAAGGAAGGTGAAAAGGCAGTAACTAGAAGGGAATGTAGAGTCGAAGGAGAAGTTTTAATGTTTGTAATTAAAAGATTAAAAGGTATCTGAAGATATTTATAGACCACAAGAGGGAGAAGTTGAAAAGAGAAAGCATAGGCACTCAGTGTATGTCGAAATGTAGACTAGTTTCAAAATTAATTGACGTATATATTGGGAGATAAATTAATCTCCAGTTGGCTAGACTAATTATGAATGTTTGGGATATATTTTTGTTGTAATTTATTGGAACAGCAACCATCAACAAATAGAACACTGAAAGTCAATTTTAGAAATTGTATTTAGAGATTTTCTAGACTAGTCCCTTCATTGGATAGGTAGGTGAATTGAAACCTAGGTACTTTTGTATACTTTTGTATACTTTTGTTTTTTAAGTTATTAATTTTATTTTTCTAAAATTATTTAAATTAGAAGTTTATATACTTGAATTTCCTTTTTCAGGACCAGTCTTTTGTTACACATATGCTTGTGTAGATAAAATACATTCATTTCTAAAGATATTCTAATTACATATATAACTTTTAAAAATAATAACAAGAGACCATTTTAGACAAGTCAACAAGAGAATCTTAAAAATAATGACTTCTGTAGCAGACTCATTCCTGAGATTCCACATTCACTTCAGATATCTCTTTTGATCGTTCTTACTTTCTCTCAGCTGAATTAAATGCTGCATCTCTGAGCACCCGTCTGTCATGGATTATATTGCATTGTTGGCCTCTCCCCCGACTGGGCTGGAAGTTTCTTACTTTCAGAGTTCTTAGCACAGGTCTTGAGCATACATAGTAGATGATCAGTAAATATATGCTTGAGTAGATATGTGCTTGGATGAATTCATAGATTGGACAAAAAGATAGGCTTTCCTTCTGTTCGGGCGTAAATTTACCAGTGTCTTACGAAAAGAAACTTATTATACCTACAGATGTAACACTCTTACTCTGGATGAGTTTCAACAGTCTTTGAATTGATAAGCTTTATTTTCAGTATTTAGTACACGTGTAGTCCTCCCCCACTACTTTGAAGCATCATAATCGTTTGTGTTTGTTGAGTTGTTTGCCTCAGCCTCCAAATTTGTTATACTGGATGTTTCAAAGATATAATTGATGTAAACCTACGTCTTCTTTACAGTTATGAGTTATCTTTTATTGTGAAGATTGACCAGAAAATGTGTTTGAGTTTTTCAAAATTTCAAAATTCCTTTATTGTTAGGAGCTTTCCCTCTTTTATTGTTATTCTTTCAGCTCTGTCTTCAGTACAAGCTATGAGAGTTTTTCTTTTTATAAAAATAATTTTTTTTCTCCTTTATCTCCCCAAATCCCCCCGGTACACAGCTGTACATCTTAGTTGCAGGTCCCTCCAGTTGTGGCGTGTGGGACGCTGCCTCAGCGTGGCCCGACGAGAAGTGCCGTGTCTGTGCCCAGGATCTGAACCGGCGAAACCCTGGGCCACTGCAGTGGAGCACGCGAACCCAACCACTCGGCCATGGGGCTGGAACCTATAAAAATAAGTTTTAAAAGACAGTTAAAGTAGGGGTGGAGTGGGGCTTCAGACAGGACATCATGGAGTTTTATAAACTCGTGCAACTGTCACATAATTTGATGGTTTTTTGTGTGTGAGAGAGGAAGGTTGGCTCTGAGCTAACATCTATTGCCAGTCTTCCTCTTTTTGCTTGAGGAAGACTGTTCCTGAGCTAACGTCTGTGGCAGTCTCTCCCTATTTTATAAATGTGGGATGCCACCACTGCATGGATTGATGAGTTGTATGTAGTCCATGCCTGGGATCGGAACCTGTGGACCCAGACTGCTGAAGTGGAGCCTGCGAACTTAACCACTGTGCTACGGGGCCAGCCCCAATTTGACACAGTTTCTAGGGAAATCTATCTTTCTAAGTGGCAACTTTAAGTTATTTCATGGTTCTGTCCTTTTGGGGTTTTTTAAATGACAAGTATGGATGCCTCCCTAGCCTGGTGTTTTTATTATAGTTTGTTTAGAGGGGTGTTGGCTAAAGTGTTACTTTTGCTCAAATATTATTTGTACTATTTAAAATATTAAACAGGTCAATGTGACATTTTTGTTACTACTTAAAAAGCTTTAAGACAAATTATTTTTATTTATTTATTTATTTTAAAGATTGGCACCTGAGCTAACAACTGTTGCCAATCTTCTTTTTTTGTGTGTGCTTTTTCTCCCCAAAACCCCCTAGTACATAGTTATATATTTTAGTTGTGGGTCCTTCTAGTTATGCATGTGGGACGCTGCCTCAGCATGGCCTGATGAGTAGTGCTAGGTCTGCGCCCAGGATCCGAACTGGTGAAACCCTGGGCTGCTGAAGCAGAGCGCCCGAGCTTAACCATTACTTGGCCACGGAACCGGCCCCTAAGGCAAATTATTTTAAAGTCAGCCTTTTCAGGTGTTTGTTTTTTTTTTGTCCTGCACAAAAACAAATTCTTTCTTGACTGTCCAGGAAGATTATCACTGATAACGATCCTTTTGATTTAAAGAACTGCTGATGTTCAGTAGAAAAGAATTGATAAAAAGATTTGCAAATTCAGTAACATACTGTTTTTTGTTGTTTGGGATTGGAATCTGTAGATCTGTTTCCCCAGTACCACGTGCTCACCTCTGTCCCAGGTTTATCCTCTTCTTAAGACGTATTCGATATTTTAATCATCTACTTGTTCAGCTTTTTCATTTAGGAGGAGGTAATAATTGCACCTTACAGAGTGCTTTCTGCCTTGATTTTCATAGCAGTTGATTAGAGATTTAGGGCAGGTATTTTTATTTTCCCCATTTAGAAGGAGAAATAAATAGGTAAAAAGAAGTTAAACTACTTTTGTAAGGTCACACCATGCTGAAAGAGTGTAAATTCACTTGGAAAGCTTTTTTGTTTGTTTGCTTGTTTGTTTTGTTTTGTTTTTGAGGAAGATTAGCCCTGAACTAACATCTGCCACCAGTCCTCCTCTGTTTGCTGAGGAAGACTGGCCCTGAGCTAACATCTGTGCCCATCTTCCTCTACTTTATGTGTGGGACGCCTGCCACAGCATGGCTTGCCAAGCAGTGCATAGGTCCACACCCGGGATCTGACTGGTGAACCCCAGGCTGCCAAAGTGGAACATGTGAACTTAACTGCTTTGCCACTGGGCTGGTCCCTGGAAAGCTTTTTCTGACAAAATTATCAACGCTTATTGTAGGTGCTTTCATGAAATTACAAGCTTGGGAAATGTTGTTCAGGAATGTCTAAAATTCTGTTGCTTAGATTCGCTAAGCAATTATAGAGTGTTAGTTCCCAATTAACAAACCAAACAAATAAAATATGCTATTTATTGAGTTGGAAATTTTAATATAGAGCTTTGTGCTTTGCTAAACACTTTAAAATCCTATGTTAAAAATAAAATTGCTTAGTTTTTTCAGTAGTTATTGTAGTTGGCATTTAATGAATTGTTTTGAAGAGTATGATTTCATTGAAAATAATAGTTTTGTAGCCCTTAAAATGAATTTGTTGTGAGATGACTGTTGCTAAATTTTCCATTTTGTATTTGAAGATCCGTTAGAATGTTCTATGCTATATGGTAGATTGATGAATATGGCTGAGTATGCATGTTAGGGTCAGGCAGATTAGAAATAATAGTTATTTCTAGTTTTAGTTTATTAAGTAGCTTTATTGAGATACAATGTACTTTTCATAAAATTCATCTTTTTAAAATGTACAACTCAGTGATTTTTAGTATATTCACAGAGTTGTACAACTATCACCACTATCTAATTTTAGAACAATTTCATCACCCCAAAAAGAAACCCTGTTCCTATTTGCAGCCACACCCTGTTTCTCCTCATCACCCTTCCTCAGCCCCTGGCAACTACTAATCTGTTTTCCGTCTTTATGGATTTGTCTGTTCTTGGACATCTCATATAAATGGCATCTGGCTTCTTTCACTTAGCAAAATATTTTCAAGGTTCATCCATGTTCTACCATGTATCAGTATGTGCACATTTCTTTTTATTACTGAATAATACTCCATTGTGTATACTACATTTTATTTATCCATTCATCAGTTAATGGACATTTGGGTTGTTTCCACTTTTTGGTTATTGTGAATAATTCTGCGAACATTTGTGTACAAATTTTTGTGTAGACATATTCTCTTGGGTGTTTACCTAGGAGAGAAATTACTGAATCAAATTGATATCTCTATGTTCACCTTTTTGAAGAACTACGAAGCTGTTTTACAAAGCAGCTGCACCATTTTACCTTCCCATCAGCAGCGTGTGAGGGTTCTGATTTCATCACATCCTCACCAACAGTTGCTATTGTTTGTCTTTTTGATTCTAGCTATCCTAGTGGTTGTGAAGTGATATCTCATCGTGGTTTGGATTTACGTTTCCCTATTGAGCATCTTTTCATGTGCTTATTGACCGTTTGCATATCTACTTTGGAGAAATGTCTTTTCAAATCCTTTGCTTGTTTTTTAATTGGGTTGTCTGTTGTTAAGTTGTAAGAGTTTTAAAAAATATATCGTGTATGTCTTTTTGTAGTCTATAAGTCTCTTATCAGATATGATTTGCAAATATTTTTTCCCATTTTGTGGGTTGTCTTTTCACTTTCATGATGGTATCCTTTGAAGCACAAACGTTTTAAATTTTGGTGAAGATTAATCAATCTAGTTTTTTCTTTCATCACTTGTTCTTTTGGTGTATATCTAAGAAATCATTGCTTAATCCAAGTTCACAAAGATTTGCTCTTCTAAGAGTTTTAGCTCTTACATTTAGATTTAGGGTTTGTCAGAGATAGCATTTATCAGGTTGAGGAAGTTCCCTTATGTACCTAGTTTGCTGGGTGTTTTCATCATGAAAGGGTATTGGATTTTGTCAAATACTCTATTTGTTGAATGTGCCTATTGAGAAGATCATGTAGTTTTTGGTTTTTTTATTAATATAGTGTATTATGTTGATTGATTTTCATATATTAAGCCAATCCTGAATGTGTGGAATAAATCTCATTTGTTCATGGTGTATAATCGTTTTTATGTGTTGCTGGATTTGGTTTGCTAGTATTTTGTTGAGGATTTTTCATGTATATTCATAAGGGATATGGGTCCATAGTTTTGTTTTCTTAGGATGTCTTAATCTGATTTGGTATCAGGGTAATACTGGCCTCACAAAAGAATTGGAAAGTGTTCTTGTTTTTCATTTTTTTGGATGAGTTTGTAAAAGATTGGTATTAATTTGCTTTTTAAATATTTGGTAGAAGTCACCAGTGAAACCAGCTGGGCTTGGATGGGAAATTTTAAAGTTTAATTTGTGGGAGGTTCTCAAATTAATAATTGAATCTCTTATTTATAGGTCTGCTCAGAATCTCTATTTCTTTTTGAGTAAGTTTTGATAGTTTGTTTCTAAGAATTTGTTAATTTCATCTAGACTGTCTAATTTGTTGGTATCCAATTGTTCATAGTATTCTCTTGTAATCTTTTTTATTTTTGTAAGGTCAGTAGTCATGTCCCCACTTTCATTTCTGATTTTACTAATTTGAGTCTTCTCTCTTTTTCTTGATCAGTCTAGCTAAAGATTTGTCAATTTTGGTGATCTTTTCAAAGAACAAACTTTTGATTTTGTTGATTTTCTCTATTTTTTTCTGTTTTCATTCTAATCTTTATTATTTCCTTCCTTCTACTTGCTTTGGGTTTAGTTTGCTCCTCTTTTTCTGTTTCTTAGGGTAAAGAGTTAGGTTATTTGAAATTGTAGATTTTTTTAGTAATGTAGATGTTTATAACTATAAATTTCCCTCTAAGCATTGCTTTCACTGCATCCTGTAACTTTTGGTATGTTGTGTTTGCATTCTTATTTGTCTCAAAGTATTTTCTAATTTTCCTTGTGACTTGTTATTTGACTTGTTGGTTATTTAGTGTGTTGTTTAATTTCCACATTATTTTTGAATTTTTCAAATTTCTTTCTGTTATTGATTTCTAATTCATTCCATCATTGTCAGAAAACAAACTTTGTGTGATTTCAGTCCTTTTAAATTTATTGACACTTGTTTTATGGCTTAACATGTGGTCTCTCCTGATCCATGGGCACTTGAGAAGAATGTATATCCTGCTGTTGTTGGATGGTGTATTCTGTGGATGTCTGTTAGGTCTAGATGGCTTACATTGTTGCTCACGTTTTCTATTTCCTTGCTAATCTTCTCCCTCATTGTTTTGTGCATAATTGAAAGTGGTATATTGAAGCCTACGGCTGTTATTATTGAATTATCTATTTCTCACTTCAGTTCTGTCAGTTTTTGCTTCACGTATTTTGGGGCTCTGTTATTAGGTACTCTGGTTTAATTCTGATGCATAGTATGGATTGGATTCTGTGTAGGTGAACACTGTTTTTTCTTTTTCCTGAGGAAGATTTGCCCTGAGCTTACAATGTGCCAATCTTCCCCTATTTTGTATGTGAGTTGCTGCTACAGCATGGCTGATGAGTGGTGTAGGTCCACGCCTGGGATCTGAATCCACGAACCCAGGGCACTGAAGCGGAGCATGCCACACTTAACCACTAGGCCATGGGGCCATCCTGTGCAAACACTATTGATAACTAAATAAAACATCATTCCCATCTTATATGCTGTGACCAATAAATGGAATTTGTTTTGATATGGCTTTGATGCTTAAATGATTTTGACTAGTGGTAAATTGCTATGTCTGGATTACATAAAGAAGCACTTCTCTGAGAAGAGTTCATTTCATTGGGGTAGTGGTTCATTGTGTTTATGCACATGTGAGTCACTGTAGTAGTTTAAACATGGCTGAGATAAAGTATTTAAGTGATGACTTTGCCAATGTATTAATTTTTATTGAGAATAAAGGGCAGATGATAGCATAATGTTCCTTGACTAACCCTAGAATAGTTTGAGTTAGTACCCATTATTATTAAAGTATTAACAGTTATCTGCCTTTTGTACAACCAAGTCCTGCACCGTATCTGGCTTAGGAGGAAGAATCAAATAGAGAAGTATCCATTGTATTATATTCTATGGATGTTATTTCGTTTTAATCCTCATAGTAATCTTTTGACGCAGGTGGTGTTGCTCTCACTTTACAAATGAACAAATTGAAACTCAGAGATTTATTAATTTGACTAAGGTCACTGATGAGTGCTCTTTTCATTTTCTGTCACTTTTTTAGTCTTTCATTCAACAAATGCACCAGGCTTTGGAGATGTAGCTGTGACCCAGTCAGACATGATCCTTACTCTCACGAAGTGAATTATCTGCTAGAGTCCTTTTACTGAGTCTTTGAGCCATGTTTCATATAGTAGTGACATATATTTGTAGGATAGTTTATAAAGTATTTCTGCATTGTTATTTAATTTTATAATTCTTTTTTTTTTTTGGAGGAAGATTAGCCCTGAGCTAACATCCGTGCCCATCTTCCTCTACCTTATATGTGGGCTGCCTACCACAGCATGGTGTGCCAACCAGTGCCATGTCCACACCTGGCATCCGAACCCGTGAACCTTGGGCCACCAAAGCTAAACGTGCACACTTAACCACTGCACCACCAGGCCAGCCCCTAATTTTATAATTCTTATTGCAGTCTTGTGACCCAGGTGGGTTAGATATTATCCCCATTTGGAAACAGGGAAACTGAGACTTAGGGATATTAAGGTCATGTAGTTAGTAAATGGCTGAGCTAGTACTCAAACCCAGTTTATCTGACTCCAAGGATCCTGCACTTCTTCCATTATACCACATTGTCTCATTGTTTCACTTGAAACTACAAGCCTAGATCACCAAGAGAGATATCTTGAAAAGGAACAAGTCTAGCAGCACTTAGCAAAGGAGAGTTCTACCAGGCAGGGCATGGGGAGGAGAAATCGGGAGACCGAAACAGCTGTGTCTAGTGTGCTGAAATGGACTTATTTGTAAATAATGTAGTGAGAAGAAATGCTTTGGAGACAAACTAAAACATGACACATATTGCACAGACATGGTTTCAGCAGCACCTAGATGAACTCGGGTACAATAACTGTCAGGGGCATTTTCTTTTTCTAGAACAAAGGCTTGAAACAGATAGTGAATTTAAGTCAGAGACCCAAACAACACGACTCTGTACAGAGCTGTCTGCAGCTGCAAATCAGAGTGTGATCTTTACATGAGGAAGGGATTGCTTGTTTTAAATTGATTACTTCAGCTACTTTCATGCAGGTACAGAGATAGCAATCAATTCAGTAAAAACATTTGAGTGCTTCTTCTGTGTAAAAGCACTGTTAGGCAAGGGCTGGCCCCAGGGTGTAGTAGTTAAGTTCAGCTTCTGTGGCCTGGGTTTGGATCCTGAGTGCGGACCTCTACACCATTCATCAGCCATGCTGCAGTAGCAGCCCACATATAAAATGGAGGAAGACAGAGTTGTTAGCTCGGGGATAATCTTTCCCAAGCAAAAAAAGAGGAAGATTGGCAACAGAAATTAGGTCAGGGTAAATCTTGCTCAGCAAAAAACCAAACCAAAATAAAACAAAGCACTGTTAGGCCTTGTGGGAGTGATACCAACATAAGTATGACACCATCCTTGCCCACAAAAAGCTTGTAGCCTATTAAGGAGATTTTGCATTCATTCAAAGAGTACGTGTTCATCTAGAGTCTCTTAGCGCCGGATCTTGTACAGGTGTTTAGGAGACAAGAGTGAATAAGATAGAAACTACCCTTAGGCCTTTAGCTTATAGTTTCCATTGCTTGAAGACTGTTTCCTTACTTCCTCCTCCTAAGTTGAAGCAATTGGAAACCTTTTAAAGTAGAGACTAGGACCTGAAATTCTCTTAGCAAAACAGCAGTCAATACTGCTGTTCTTGTGACTTGGCCACAAATAGAACCCGATAGCTTGAGTGTCAGAGCTTAGGTATTGTTGTAGAAAATACTTACATCGTATTTAGCAGTCACATCATTAAGAAAAGTCCAAACATCCCAACAGAAAAAGATGGTCAAAGGATTTGAACAGGAGATCACAGAATAGGAAATATAAGAGGTAAAAGTATGTCAGTCTTACTAGTAACTGGAAAAATGAGGATTACATAATGAAATACTGTTTTTACTCCTCTCTTTGGCAAAAGTAAAAGTTGATAGCAAATTTAATTAATAATGATAAGAAAACTTTAATGAGTACTTCTCTCTGGCAGGCACAACAATCTTCATAACAATCCTGTGAGGTAGGTACTATTATTATTATTACTGTTTTATTGATAAGGAACTTGAGGCACAAGGATACAGTAACTTGGCCAAGGTCAGACATTTAGCACATGTTGAACCCAAACTCAAACTCAGACAGTCTGTGTCTAGAGCCTGCACTCTTAATCACCAAAGTGGTGCCTTGTCTGGGTTGGTTACCATTATGCTGTATACTCAGCCTCTCTAACAGTGCCAACCACAAAGAAAGCACTTAAATATTTGTTGAATAAATTCTTAAAATGAAAATGTATTAAGCATCTCATTTTGGAGGGTAATTTGTCAACATCAAAAAGGACAAGCACTCAAGACTTAGTAATTCCTTTTGTGTGTGTGTGTGTGTGTGTGTGAGGAAAAGTGGCCCTGAGCTAACATCTGTTGCCAATCTTACTCTTTTTTTTTCCTCCCCAAAGCCCCAGTACCTAGTTGCACATCCTAGTTGTAGGTCATTCTAGTTCTTCTATGGGAGATGCTGCCACAGCATGGCTTGATGTGCGGTGTGCAGGTCTGCGCCCAGGATCTGAACTGGCAAACCCTGGGCCACCAAAGCAGAGTGTGCGAACTTAACCACTCGGCCACGGAGCTGGGCCCCATTTCTTAATGTGTATCTTAAGAAAACTAAAACCGTGTATATGAGGAGGCACATAGAAGTGTATTCGTGGTAGCATTCTTAGTAATTGTGGAAAAATAGGGGAAAATGTAAATGCTCATCAGTGCTATAAATAACTGATAAACTTACAAGTTATATATAGCTATATATATAACTAATAAATATAAATAAAATTATGCTATAGATATCTTTTAGCATTCTGTATGCACAGTTAAATGAAGTAGTTCATCTGGAAAGATAATCTAGGATATATTATTGAATGAGAAAAGCAAGTTACAGAACTTTTCCTACCACAATAGATTCTAGATGATGAAAGAGTAAAACAAAAATAACCATGAAAATAGAGAAAACATGGGTGAGTATTTTTATAACATTGAAATGAAGAAGGCTTTTCTAAGCATGATGTGAAGTGTAGAAGCCATAAAGGGAGAAGATTGATAAACTTGACGACATAAAAATGAAAGATTTCCACATAGAAAAAAAGAACAAACATTAAACTGGGATAAAGATTTTAAACATGATATGTATATATAAAGGATATTTATAGGCAATTTGTGGAAAGACCAATAAACATATGAAAGATTCAAATGGATGTTCAGCTTTTACTCATAATTAAAAACACAAATTAGAAAGTCAGGTCTTATTTTCTGTCTGTGAGATTGGCAAAGATTGATAATAGTAATGACAAAAGCTTGTGGAAAAAATTTTTATATACTCTTGGGGGAAATATAAATAAGCACAGCATATTTGGTGGAAATTTTGGCAGTATTTATTAAAATTTAAAATATATACTACGTTTGTCTCAAATTCCACTTTTAGGGATTTATTGTATATTAAAGTATAAAGATACATGTACAAAGATATTCCTTATATCATGTATAGGTAAAAAAATATGGAAAACAATCTAGATGTCCATTGATAGGTATGAGAGTTAAATTGTAATCCATCTATATAGTGGAATGCTCTTCAGTTATTTAAAAAGACTGTGGCAAATCTAGATGTACCTACATATCTCATTTCACTCTGCTCTGTGTAGTGCTGATTGATTATAATGCCATGTTAAATAACATATGTATGAATATATCATAACAGTAGACATGTGTATATTTTTAAAATCTATTATAATAACCTGTTGATCTATGTCTTTTTCCCTGCTCTGAGTACTATTATCTGTAGTGGGAGCATTGATAAATTCAGACATACTATAGTCTAGTGTTTTTATGTTGTTAAACTAGAATTTCTTTTATTAGTAAAACAGTAAGGACAACTTCTAGCTCGTGGAGGCATTTCTACACTGCAGGAGTAGTGGAATGAGATAAAGAGGAGAAGTGAAGGAAGAATATTGTTTCCAAATATATAGCTACCCAGTGGTTAAGAGTCTGCGATATGAAACCAGATTGCTTGGGTTCAAATTCTGGCTCTGCCACTGTTTGTGACTTTGTGCAAGTTACTTAACTTATTTTTGCCTCCATTTCTTCATTTTTCATTCAACAAATATTTGGGTACTTAGCATAAACCAGACACTATTCTGGAGGCCAGCGATGCAACAAGGAGGATTAAGACAAAATCTCTGCCTTCTTGTGGTATATGTACATTCTGGAGGGCTTATTTCTGTACCTACTGTTTAGAGTTGTTAAGCAGATTAAGCATTTAATACCTGTGAAGCACTTGGAACAGTATCTGGTACATAGTAAGTGGACAATAAATAATATTATTCCCACCCACCCCCAATAAACACACAGAGTGTTGATTTAGTAATTATTTTATGGAAGTTTTTGTTAAATATTATGACACTAAAGGATATATGAAACAGTCTATTTCAGTGTATTCTTATATTTGTCTTCATTCTGGGTGCTCTCATTAACTCTCCGTCATGGAGCTCTAACTTGGCAGATTGTACTATACACTACTGGCCAGTGAACCTTATGTAATATGTTGCAAAAGCTCTCAGCCAATGAGTGTTCTGCCACCCTGATTTTGAGTGTGCTAGATGTTGAATTTACAGTGATTCTAAGGAGTCTTGATGGAAACGGTAGAGAGATCAAGAAGGCAGAGATGAACAGATTATTAAGATTGGTAAATTGAAGGTCATTATAAACATCAATGAAGCCTGGGAGGATTGACTAATAATTTTATAGCATTTAATAAGAGAAATTAAATGTTGTAGTTGTATTTAATATTACTAATAAATATTAATTTGTAAATTTTACAAAATCTCAGCATGTATTTGTAGAACAAATACTTGTTTCCTACCTACTGTGTGCTTTGCTAAGTACTGTCAATACTCTGGCGAATGAGATAGTCATGGATCCTATCCTCATACAGATGATATTTTGCGATGTTACAAAAATAGTTATCGAATTATAAGAGAACTATGCAGGGAACCTAGTTTGAGGGATAAAAGGAGCTCTTCCTTGAGGAATTGAGATTTAATCTGAGACCTGAAAGTTGAGTGAGTTTGTGTTAGCCAGGAGGAGAGAGTCAGAAGAAAAGAGTAGGAAATAATAATCCTAGGAGGGTATCCAAGGAGGGTATCCAAGGAGGGCATGGATAAAGGACCAGAGGCGAGAAAGAAGATGAAACTCTTGAGGAATAGGAAGATAATGTGGATGGAGAGAAGTAAATAAGAAAAAAAGTGGCGAAAGAATAAGAGAGTTAGGTGGTGTTAAATTATGAGGGCTCTGAAAGGTCATAGTAAAGAGTTTTGATATTATTTTAAGTACAATGGAAAATAATTGAAGAGTTTCAAGTTGAATCACTTGATTAATTTTCTATTGACGTATAATTGATATGCAACATTATGTTAGTTTCAGGTGTAAAACATAATGATTAGATATTTGTGTATATTTTGAAATGATCACCACAAACAAGTCTAGTTAACATCCATCACCATACATAGTTACAGAAGTTTTTCCTTGTGATGAGAACTTTTAAATTTACTCTCTTAGCAACTTTCAAATATGCAATACAGTATTAACTGTGGTCACCATGCTGTACATTACATCCCCATGACTTATTCGTTTAATAACTGAAAATTTGTACCTTTTGACTCCCTTCACCCATTTTATCTACCTCCCACCCCCTGCCTCTGGTAACCACCAGTCTATCTATGAGCTTCCCCCGCCCCCATAGATTCCACATATAAAGAAATTGTATAGTATTTGTCTTTCTCTCTCTGACTTAGTTCACTTAGCATAATGCCCTCAAGTTCCATCCATGTTGTTGCACATGGCAAGATTTCATTCTTTTAATGGCTGAATAATATTTCATTGTACTGGCCTTTATTATGTTTTAGGTATATTCCCTCTATACCCACTTTGTTGTGAATGTTTATCATAAAGAGATGTTGAATTTTGTCAAATGTTTTTTCTGCATCTATTGAGATGATCATATGATTTTTATCCTTCATTTTGTTAATGTAGTGTATCACATTGATTTGCAGATGTTGAACTATCCTTGCATCCCTGGAATAAATCCCACTTGATCATGGCGTATGATCCTTTAATGTATTGTTGAATTCTATTTGCTAATATGTTGTTGAAGATTTTTGCATTTACGTTCCTTTGGGATATTGGCCTGTAATTTTCTTTTCTTGTGGTGTCATTGTCTGCTTTTGGTAGCAGGGTAATGCTATGGCCTTGTAAAATGAATTTGGAAGTGTACCCTCCTCTTTTATTTTTTGGAAGAGTTTGAGAAGGATTGGTATTAGTTCTTCCTTAAATGTTTGATGGAGTTCACCAGTGAAGCTATCTGGCACTGGACTTTTGTTTGTTGGGAGGTTTTTGGTTACTGATTCAATCTCCTTATTAGTAATTGGTCTATTCAGATTTTTAATTTTTTCATGATTCAGTCTTGGGCGGTTGTATGTTTCTAGGAATTTACTCATTTCTTCTAGGTTGTGCAGTTTGTTGGCATATAATTGTTCACAGTAGTCTCTATGAGCCTTTGTATTTGTTTAAAATTTTTTTTTTATTGAGGTCATGTTGGTTTATAACATTGTGTAAATTCAGATGTACATTATTATAGATCAGTTTCTGTATAGACTGCATTGTGCTCATCACCATTAGTCTTGTTTTTATCCGTCACCATACATATGTGCCCCTACCCCTTAGCCCCCCAACCTCTTCCCCTCTGGTAATCACTAATCTGTTCTCTTTATCCATGTGTTTATTTTCCACATATGGGTGAAGTTATATGGTGTTTGTCTTTCTCTGTCTGGCTTATTTTGCTTAACATAATACCCTCAGGATCCATTCATGTTCTTGCAAATGGGATGAGTTTGTCTTTTTTTTATGGCTGAGTAGTATTCCATTGTATATATATATCACATCTTCCTTATCCATTTCTCAGTTGATGGGCACATGGGTTGCTTCTATGTCTTGACTATTGTGAATAATGCTTCAGTGAACATAGGGATGCAAAGATCTCTTTGTATTGTTGATTTCATGTTCTTTGGATAAATACCCAGTAGTGGGATAGCTGGATCATATGGTATTTCTGTTTTTAAGTTTTTGAGAAATCTCCATACTGTTTTCCATAGTGGCTGCACCAGTTTGCATTCCCACCAGCAGTGTATGAGGGCTCCCTTTTCTCCACATCCTCTCAAACAGTTATCATTTCTTATCTTGGTAATTATAGCCATTCTTTTGGGTGTGAGGTGGTATCTCATTTCAGGTTTTTTTTTCTTTTCTTTTTTTGGGGGTTTGGGAGGAAGAGTAGACCTGAGCTAACATCTGCTGCCAATCTTCCTCGTTTTGCTGAGGAAGACTGGCTCTGAGCTAACATCTGTGCCCATCTTCCTCCACTTTATATGTGGGACGCCTGCCACAGCATGGCTTGACAAGTGGTGTGTAGGTCTGCACCTGGGATCTGAACCAGTGAACCCTGGGCCATTAAAGTGGAATGTGTGAACTTAATTGTTGTGCCACTGGGCTGGCCCCTCATTGCAGTTTTGATTTGCCTTTCCTTAATAATTAGTGACATTCAACATCTTTTCATGTGCCTGTTGACCATCTGTATATCTTCTTTGGAAAAATGTCTGTTCAGATCCTGTTCCCATTTTTTGATCAGATTGTTTGTCTTTTTGTTGTTGAGTTGTGAGTTCTTTATATATTTTGGAAATTAACCCCTTGTTGGATATATGATTTGCCAGTATTTTCTCCCATTTGCTGGGTTGTCTTTTCATTTTGTTGATGGTGTCCTTTGCCTTCCAGAAGCTTTTAGTCTGATATAGTTCCATTTGTTTATTTTTTCTTTTGTTTCCTTGCCTGAGTAGATGTGGTATTTGAAGAGATGCTACTAAAACTGGTGTCAAAGAGTATATTCCCTATATTTTCTTCTAGGAGTTTTAAGGTCTCAGGTCTTACATTCAAGTCTAATTCATTTTGAGTTAATTTTTGTGTATGGTGTAAGAAAAGGGTCTACTTTCATTCTTTTGCATGTGGCTGTCCAGTTTTCCCAACACCAATTATTGAAGAGACTTTTCTTTCTCCATTGTATGTTGTCGTTGTCGACAGTATCTCCGTTGTCGAAGATGAGCTATCCGAATGTCATTGGGATTCTGATTGGGATTGCGTTGAATATGTAGATTGCTTTAGGCAATATGGACATTTTAACTGTGTTTATTCTTCCAGTCCATGTGCATGGAATAGCTTTCCGTTTCTTTACATCTTTTTTGGTTTCTTTCAATAATGTCTTATAGTTTTCAGTGTGTAGGTCTTTCACCTCCTTGGTTAAATTTATTTCTAGATATTTTATTCTTTTTGTTGCAGTTGTAAATGGGGTTGTATTCTTGACTTCTATTTCTGTTAGTTCATTATTAGTGTACAGAAATGCAACTGACTTTTTTTTTTTAAAGGTTTCATTTTTTTTTAAGATTTTATTTTTTTTCCTTTTTCTCCCCAAAGCCCCCCAGTACATAGTTGTATATTCTTCGTTGTGGGTCCTTCTAGTTGTAGCATGTGGGATGCTGTCTCAGCGTGGTTTGATGAGCAGTGCCATGTCCGTGCCCAGGATTCGAACCAACGAAACACTGGGCCGCCTGCAGCGGAGCGCACAGACTTAACCACTCGGCCACGGGGCCAGCCCCGAAATGCAACTCACTTTTGTAAGTTGATTTTGTGCCCTGCAATTTTGCTGTTATTGTTGATTATTTCTATTAGTTTTCTGGTAGATTCTTTAGCATTTTCTTTGTATAGTATTGCATCATCTGCAAACACTGAGAGTTTTACTTCTTCCTTTCCAACTTGGATATCTTTTATTTCTTTTACTTGCCTAATTGCTCTGGCCAAAATCCCCAGTACTGTGTTGAATAGGAGTGGCAAGAGTGGGCACCCTCATCTTATTCCTGTTCTCACAGGGATGGCTTTCAGTTTTTTCCCATTGAGTATGATGTGGATTGTGGGTTTGTCATTTATGGCCTTTATTATGTTGAGGCACTTTCCTTCTATACCCATTTTATTGAAGATTTTTATCATAAATGGATGTTGGATCTTGTCAGATGTTTTCTCTGCAGCTAGTGAGATGATCGTGTGATTTTTATTCCTCATTTTCTTAATGTGTGTATCACATTGATTGATTTGCAGATGTTGAACCATCCCTATGTCCGTGGTATAAATCCCACTTGATCATGGTGTATGATCCTTTTAATGTGTTGCCGTATTTGATTTGCCAGTATTTTGTTGAAGAATTTTTGCATCTATGTTCATCAGCAATATTGGCCTATAATTTTCCTGCTTTGTGTTGTCTTTGCCTGGTTTTGATATCAGGGTAATGTTGGCCTCATAGAATGAGTTAGGAAGTGCTCTGTCATCTTCAATTTTTTGGAATAGTTTGAGAAGGATAGGTATTAAATGTTCTTTGGATGTTTGGTAGAATTCTCCAGAGAAGCCAGCTGGTCCTGGACTTTTGTTCTTTGGTAGGTTTTTGATTACTGTTTCTATCTCTTTACTTGTGATTGGTCTATTCAGATTCTCTGTTTCTTCTTGATTCAGTTTTGGGAAGTTGTGTGAGTCTAAGAATTTATGCATTTCTTCTAGATTGTCCAATTTGTTGGCATATGGTTTTTCGTAGTATTCTCTTAAAATCCTTTTTTATCTGTGGTATCCATTGTAATTTCTCCTCTTTCATTCCAAATTATACTAATAAAAGACTTCTCTCTTTTTTTCTTAGTGAATCTGGCTAAGAGTTTGTCAGTTTTGTTTATCTTCTCCAAGTACCAGCTCTTAGTTTCATTGATGGTTTCTACTTTTTTTTTGTTTCAATTTCATTTATTTCTGCTCTAATTTTTATAACTTCCCTTTTTCTGCTGACTTTGGGCTTTGTTTGTTCTTCTTTTTCTGGTTCCGTTAGGTGTAGTTTAAAATTACTTATCTGAGATTTTCTTGTTTGTTGAGGTGGGCCTCAATTTATATTGCTATAAATTTCTCTCTTAGAACTACCTTTGCTGCTTCCCACAAGAGCTGGTATGTCTTATTTTCATTTGTCTCTAGGTATTTTTTTATTTCTCCTTTGATTTCTTCATTGATCTAATGGTTGTTCATTAGCATGTTGTGTAGTCTCCACATATTTGTGACTTTCCCAGCTTTTTTTTGTAGTTGATTTCTAGTTTGATAGGACTGTGGTCGGAAAAGATACTTGATATGATACTTACTTCTTAAGTTTGTTGAGGCTTGCCTTGTTTCTCAGCATATGATCTATCTTTGAGAATGTTCCATGTACACTTGAAAAGAATGTGTATTCTGCTGTTTTTGGATGGAATGTTCTATGTATATCTATTAAGTCCTTCTGATCTAGTGTTTCATTTAATTCCACTATTTCTTTGTTGACTTCCTATCTGCGTGATCTGTCGATTGGTATAAATGGGATTTGAGGTCCCCTACTATTATAGTGTTGCTGTTAATTTCTCCCTTTAGGTCTGTTAGTAGTTGCTTTATATACTTTGGTGCTCCTGTGTTAGGTGCATATATGTTCGTAAGTGTTATGTCCTCTTGATGGAATGTCCCTTTTATCATTCTATACTGCCCTACTTTGTCTCTCATTGTCTGTTTTGTCTTGAAGTCTGCTTTGTCTGATATAAGTATGGCAACACCTGCTTTCTTTTGCCTTCCATTTGCTTGGAGTGTCATCGTCTATCCCTTCACTCTGAGCCTGTGTTTATCTTTAGAGCTGAGGTGTGTGCTTTTTAGTTTCAGATGGGAGGGCTCCTTTCAATATTTCTTGTAAGGCAGGCCTAGTGGCAATGAACTCCCTTAGCTTTTGTTTATCTGGGGAAGCTTTTATTACTCCATTGTATCTGAGGGATAGTTTCACTGGATAGAGTATTCTTGTCTGAAAGTTTTTGTCTTTCAGTAGTTTGTCTATATCATTCCATTCTCTCTTAGCCTGTAAGATTTCTGCTGAGAAATCTGCTGAAAGCCTGGTAGGGGTTCCTTTGTAGGTTACTTTTTTTCTGTCTTGCTGCCTTTAATATTTTCTCTTTGTCATTGACTTTTGCCAGTTTTAGTATTATATGCCTTGGAGGAGGTCTTTTTGCTTTGATGTAATTAGGAGTTCTGTTGGCTTCATATACTTGAAGGTCCAGTTCTTTCTCCAAGTTTGGGAAGTTCTCAGGTATTATTTGTTTGAACAAGCTCTTTGCTCCTTTCTCTCTTTCTTTTTCCTGTGGAATACCTATAATCCTTATGTTGCTTTTCCTAATTGAGTCAGCTAGCTCTCGAAGAATTTCCTCATTTTAAAAAAATCTTAGTTCTCCCTCCTCCTCCACCTGAGTCATTTCTTTATTTCTATCCTCTGAATCACTAATTCTGTCCTCCATAATGTCAGCTCTATTTTTTATGGATTCTAGATTATTTTTTATCTCATCAATTGTGTTCTTCATATCCAGAATTTCTGTTTGGTGTGTTTTTTAGAGTTTCAATATCCTTGATGAAGTATTCCTTCTGCCTGTTAATTTTATTCCTGAGGTCATTTGAACTTTCTGAGTGTTCTTGTAACTTGTAGAGTTTCTTTATGAAACCTATTTTGACTTCTCTGTCATTTAGATTGTAAATTTCTGTGACTTAAGAATTGGCTTCTGGAGACTTGTCATTTTCCTTCTTCTCTAAATTGTTAATGTAGTTCTTCATGGTGTTTGATGAAGTGATCCTCTGCTGGCACATTTGTGTTAGTATCAGGTCACAGATTCCACCTTCCAGTGCTGGGAGGTGTGCAAGAAGCTGTGTTTTCTCATCCTGCTGGGTTCTGCTGGAAGTTGTGCCAGTAAGGCTTCTCTGCATTTGCACGCTGGCCGCAGACTCTTGGCAGGTCACACAGACATGTGTAGGTGGGGCCTCTGTGCTTTGCCAGCAGGTTGCTCTGGTGCAGCACCACTGTACTTGGCATGGGACTGGCCAAGCTGGTGCACTGGGTGGGAGGGGAGGGGTGCTTTCTTTCATGTGTGAGTCAGCTCTGTGCAGCTGACTTGGCTGAGTTGCTGTACTTTGTGGGGGCTCCTTTGTGCAGGCTGAGCCACGCCACTTGGTGGAGAGTGTTCCCATGTGTGGGGCCACTGCAGCACGGTGGGCACTCCAACAGCCCAGGCTACAACTCTGAAAGCGTTTATGATCCTTTGTATTTCTATGATATCAGTTGTAATGTATCCTCTTTCCTTTCTGATTTTATTTATTTGAACTCTGTCTTTTTCTTGGTGAGTCTAGCTAAACATTTGTCACTTTTATTTTTTCAGAGAATTGGTTTTAGTTTCATTGATCTTTTCTGTTGCCTTTTTCATCCTATTTGATTTGTTTCTGCTCTGATCTTTTGTTATTTCCTTCCTTCTACTAACTTTGGGCTTTGTCCTTCTTTCTGGAGTTCCTTGAAGTGTAAAGTTATGTTGTTTCTGTGAGTTTTTTAATTTCTTGAGATAGGCTTCTGTTGCTATGAACTTCCTTCTTAGAACTGCTTTTGCTGCATGTCATAAATTTTGGTATTTTGTATTTCCATTTTCATTCGTCTCAAGGTAGTTTTTGTTTTTTCGTTTCTTTGTTGACCTTTGATTAGTTCATTTTGAAGATTACTTTTACTGCTGAGTGGAGAATCGATTGGGGGAGGAGGTGGCAAAAATAGATATGAGAAGATCATTGAAGAGATTATTTCAGTAATCCAGATGTGAGATAACAGTGACTTGGACCAAGGTAGTGGGTGTGGACAGAGTAAAGGGATTTTCGTCAATTTTAGGAGATTGAATGTTGATGGTGAGCATCATGGAGAGGGAGGGATGCAGAATGACTATATCATGAGCAACTGTGTAGATGATGATATAAGGAACAGAGAAGAAACAGAATTGATTATTATGAGAGTAGCTGTACATAATGAGTTTGAGATGTCTATGAAACATGGAGACTTTGAATAATCTCTTGTATATATACAGGTGGAACCCAGAGAAGTTCTGAAGTGGAGAAAAGGAAATTGGGACTTGTTAACAGATGTTGTTTGAGGCAAACGTAGTAGATAGAATTCCCTTGTAAATGAATATAAATCAAGAAAAGAAGATGACTGAGTATAGGAATCTGAGGAATTTCAACTAAGGTTGGGAAGAAGAGGAGGAGTCAGAGATAAAGGTAAGAGGGAAATGTCAAAGAAGTAGAAGAAAAATCATAATTTTTAGTTTCATGTAAGTCATGGTAGACGAGTTTCATAAAGGTGGAGAATGTGATCTATTAAAATTGAATGTTGCTAAGATGGAGAAAGAAGCCAGAAAAGAGTGGGGTCATGTGTGGGAGGTGAAGGGGAGACAATAAGAGAGACAACTCTTTTGAGAAAATATTCCTCTTGAATGTGAAGGATTCACTGTTTTTAGTTTGAGGTGTAGTGGAACATCCAGATGGAGAAGTATTATATGTCAGGTAGGCGAAGCTGGGGCTTTGGAATTTGAGTAAGAGGTGAGAGTTAGAGAAATCTGAGGGTCTTTCACATGGAGATAGTACTTGAAGTTTTGGAAGAATAAGGGAGGAAAAATAGAACTGGGAGAGCACGGCAATTAGAGATTTTCTTTGGATTGTCATATAATATTCATAGTGTTTATAATAGTAGTAATTTGAGCATGGGCTTCTTTCATCCAACTCAGCTATTCCAAGCTTTGGCTGAGGCAATTCAGGTTTTGCTCTTCTTAAATTTGACATTGTTGAAAGTAAGATATAATGCTTTAAATGCTCACAAAGATGTCAAGGTAGGAGCATACATGGTATCTAATTTTACTGAAAATATTAAGGTAAACAACTTTATGAACTTACCAATTTGTGTAGTTTTCCAATAGTTGGTACTTTGTATGTGAAATGTGTCATTTGTTGTGACTGGATTAGTGGTGAGTCATAACACTGCTTTCTATACATTTGTCATTACCCTTGATGCAACAATTTGTGATGTACAAATTGTATCTTACTGTCAGTCTGCTACCTAGAATAATCCAAAAGATAAGACCCTCCCCTCAATGAATTTATCTGTTTATTATCCACTTGTACATCAGAGTACATCTGGGTTAGTGTCTAATCTTTGAAATTTTCGGGATGCAATTAAGGTTGAAACTGATTTTGAGATCGTTTGTCTCAGTTTATGTGATACCATTGGGATATGTTTGTTAAGACTCTTTTTTTAAAAAAGTTATTTTATTGAGGTCATATTGGCTTAAACATTGTGTACATTTCAGGCATACGTTATTATATTTCAGTTTCTGTATAGACTGCATCGTGTTCACCACCAGTAGACTAGTTTTTTTTTTTTATTGAGATTATGATAGATTACAACCTTGTGAGATTTCAGTTGTACATTATTGTTAGTCATGTTGTGGGTACACCACTTCACCCTTTGTACCCTCCCCCCACTCTCCCTTTTCCCTGGTAACCACCGATCAGTTCTTGTCTATATGTTAACTTCCACCTATGAGTGGAGTCATATAGAGTTTGTCTTTCTCTGTCTGGCTTATTTTGCTTAACATAATACCCTCAAGGTCCATCCATGTTGATACAAATGGAACATTTTTGTCCTTTTTTATGGCTGAGTAGTATTCCATTGTGTATATATACCATGTCTTCTTTATCCAATCATCAGTTTCTGGGCATTTAGGTTGCTTCCACATCTTGGCTATTGTAAATAATGTTGCGATGAACATAGGGGTGCATGGGACTCTTGGGATTGCTGATTTCAGGTTCTTAGGATAGATACCCAGTAGTGGGGTGGCTGGGTCATGAGGTATTTCTATTTTTAGCTTTTTGAGAAATCTCCATACTGTTTTCCATAGTGGCTGCACTAGTTTGCATTCCCACCAACAGTGTATGAGGGTTCCTTTTTCTCCACAACCTCCAACATTTGTCACTCTTGGTTTTGGATATTTTTGCCGATCTAACAGGTGTAGGATGATATCTTAGTGTAGTTTTGATTTGCATTTCCCTGATGATTAGTGATGATGAACATCTTTTCATGTGTCTATTGGCCATACTTATATCTTCTTTGGAGAAATGTCTGTTCATGTCCTCTGCCCATTTTTTGATCAGGTTGTTTGTTTTTTTGTTGTTAAGCTGTGTGAGTTCTTTGTATATTATGGAGATTAACCCTTTGTCAGATAAGTGGCTTGTAAATATTTTTTCCCAATTAGTGGGCTGTTTTTTGTTTCAATCCTGTTTTCCCTTGCCTTGAAGAAGCTCTTTAGTCTGATGAAGTCCCATTTGTTTATTCTTTCTATTGTTTCCCTCAACTGAGGAGTTATAGTGTCCGAAAAGATTCTTTTGAAACTGATGTCAAAGAGTGTACTGCCTATATTCTCTTCTAGAAGACTTATTGTTTCAGGCCTAATCTTTAGGTCTTTGATCCATTTTGAGTTTATTTTGGTGTGTGGTGAAAAAGAATGGTCAATTTTCAATCTTTTGCATGTGGCTGTCCAGTTTTCCCAGCACCATTTGTTAAAGAGACTTTCTTTTCTCCAATGTAGGCCCTCCGCTCCTTTGTCGAAGATTAGCTGTCCATAGATGTGTGGTTTTATCTCTGGGCTTTCAATTCTGTTCCATTGATCTGTGGACCTTTTTCTGTTAGTTCATTGTTAGTGTATAGAAATGCTACTGATTTATGTATGTTGATTTTATACCGTGCAACTTTGCTGTAGCTGTTGATTGTTTCTAATAGTTTTCCTATGGATTCTTTGGGGTTTTCTATATATAAGATCATGTTGTCTGCAAACAGCGAGAGTTTTACTTCTTCATTGCCTATTTGGATTCCTTTTATTTCTTTTTCCTGCCGAATTGCTCTGGCCAACACCTCCAGTACTATGTTGAATAGGAGTGGTGAAAGTGGGCACCCTTATCTTGTTCCTGTCCTCAGAGGGATGGCTTTCAGTTTTTGTCCATTGAGTATGATGTTGGCTGTGGGTTTGTCATATATGGCCTTTATTATGTTGAGGTACTTTCCTTCTGTACCCATTTTATTGAGGGTTTTTATCATAAATGGATGTTGGATCTTATCAAATGCTTTCTCTGCATCTATTGAGATGATCATGTGGTTTTTGTTTCTCATTTTGTTAATGTAGTGTATCACGTTGATTGACTTGACCCATAGACTAGTTTTTGTCTATCACCATACATATGTGCCCCTTTACCCCTTTCACCCTCCCTTCACTCCCATCCCCTCTGGTAACCACCAGTCTGTTCTCCTTATCTACATGTGTGTTTATCTTCCACATATGAGTGAAGTCATATGATATTTGTCTTTCTCTGACTTATTTTGCTTCACATAACACCCTCAAGGTCCATCCACATTGTTGCAAATGGCATGATTTTGCCTTTTTTATGGCTGAGTAGTATTCCATTGTGTACATATACCATATCTTCTTTATCCATTCATCAGTTGATGGGTATTTGGGTTGCTTCCACATCTTGGCTATTGTGAATAATGCTGCAGTGAACATAGGGGTACATATATCTTTTTGAATTATTGATTTCATATTCTTTGGATAAATACCCGGTAGTGCAATAGCTGGATCATGTGGTATTTATTAAGACTCTTGTTGTAAGTTAAAGCAACCAGCTGGAGCTTGCTTAAGAAAACAGGGGAGTTTTATAAGGATACCAAGATATCTCACAGAATCCAAAGGCAGGGATTGCAGCTGTCTCTCTCAGGAGTAGTGTAGAAGGGTCTGTAATTGATTCAGCTTAAATCAGGAGTTCACACCAGGTTAGTCAACTAGTTAACTTCATAGGTTTCCATGGAACATGGCATTTTATCTTGCAATGAAAATGTGTGAGCATTCTTCACAGAAATAGAACAACATTCTTCATGGAAATAGAATAAAAAACCCTAAAATTTATGTGGAACTATAAAAGACCCTGAGTAGCCAAAGCAATCCTGAGAAAAAAGAACAAAGTTGGAGGTATCACACTCTCAGAATTCAAAATATATTACAAAGCTGTAGTAATCAAAAAAGCATGGTACTGGCACAAAAAAAAACACACAGATCAATAGAACAGAATTGAGAGCCCAGAAATAAAACCACACATCTATGGACAGCTAATCTTCGACAAAGGAGCCAAGAACATACAGTGGAGACAGGAAAGTCTCTTTAATAAATGGTGTTGGGAAAACTGGTCAACCACAAGCAAAAGAATGAAAGTAGACCATTATCTTACACCATACACAAAAATTAACTCAAAATGGATTAAAGATTTGAGTGAATGTAAGACCTGAAACCTTAAAACTCCTAGAAGAAAACGTGGGCAGTATGCTCTTTGACATTGGTCTTAGCAGTATCTTTTCAAATACTATGTCTACTCAGGCAAGGGAAACCAAAGAAAAAATAAACAAATGAGACTACATCAGACTAAAAAGCTTCTGCACAGCAAAGGTAACCATGAACAAAACGAAAAGACAACCACTAACTGAGAGAAAATATTTGCAAATCATATATCCGACAAGGGGTTAATTTCCAAAATGTATAAAGAACTCATACAGCTAAACAAAAAAATGAACAATGCAATCAAAAAATGAGCAGAGGATCTGAACAGACATTTTTCCAAAGAAGATATATGGATAACCAGCAGGCACATGAAAAGATGTTCAACATCGTTAATCATTAGGGAAATGCAAATTGAAACTACAATGAGATATCATCTCATACCTGTCAGAATGGCTATAATTAATAAGAAATAACAAGTGTTAGAGAGGATGTGGAGAAAAGGGAACCTTCAGCCACTGCTGATGGGAATGCAAACTGGTGCAGCCACTATGGAAAACAGTGTGGAGATTTCTCAAAAAATTAAAAATAGAAATACTGTATGATCTAGCTATTGCACTACTGGGAATTTTCCCAAAGAGCATGAAATCAATAATTCAAAAAGATGTATGGGGGCTGGCCCCGTGGCCGAGTGGTTAAGTTCGCGCACTCCACTGCAGGTGGCCCAGTGTTTCGTTGGTTCGAATCCTGGGCGCGGACATGGTACTGCTCATCAAACCACGCTGAGGCAGCGTCCCACATACCACAACTAGAAGAACCCACAACGAAGAATATACAACTATGTACCGGGGGCTTTGGGGAGAAAAAGGAAAAAAAAATAAAAATCTTTAAAAAAAAAAAAAAAAGATGTATGTACCCGTATGTTCATTGCAGCATTATTCACAATAGCCAAGATGTGGAAGCAACCCAAGTGCCCATCAATTGATGAAGGGATAAAAAAGATGTGGTTTATATACACAATGGAATGCTACTCAGCCATAAAAAAAGACAAAATCATGCCATTTGCAGCAATGCGGATGGACCTTGAGGGTGTTATGCGAAGTGAAATAAGTCAGGAAAAAACAAATACTGTGTGATTTCACTCATATACGGAAGATAAACACATAGATAAGGAGAAGAGATTACTGGTTGTCTGAGGGGAAGTGGATGAGGGGAAAGAGAATGGGGTAAAGGGGCATATATGTAGGGTGATGGAGAAAAACTAGACTATTGGTGATGAATACGATGTAGTCTACACAGAAACTGAAATATAATAATGTACACCTGAAAATGTACACAGTGTTATAAGCCAATATGACCTCAATAAAATAATATTAATAAAAAGTATGTGTATGTATGGGGTAAGAGGTGGGCAATTCTAGAATTCTGTTGGTAAAGATAATCCAATAGATATATACTTTCTAGAAATTAAAGATAGGGACTTAAGCTAATATAGTCTTAATTTATGATTCTAGTCATGGATAAATAATCTATTTACTACTTTAGAGATGTTGTATATCTGAAAAGTCTCTGGACCTATATTATGTGTACACAAATTTGTTTATATAATCTTGAGTCTTATTACTTCAGAAATGAGAGTTATACATGTTCCTTGTTTTAGTGCCAGTCTCGGATCACTTGCTGTTCTAGAGGTTTCAGTGCATATGTATATTTGATCCATCTGATTTCATGTTTCCCAATGTTTGTTAAACTGTGCTTTTTGTTTAGTGTGTGCTAAATGAAAACAACCACCTGGTTCTAATAGCTCTTTACTGAGAATTCAGTGTTTGTGAAAGATGCTGGATTGATATCCTGGAAATTGAAGCCCTGTGTGAACATGGGGTAGCAACAATGTCAGCTTCTCAGATCTTGCTCCCTTAATGTACTTTGGTCTTGAACTACAGGAATAAAGCTCTTCTCAAAGACTGTCTCATTTCTTTTTTCTGCCACTGTGAGTGAGGGTGTTCCTATTGAAAGCATGTTTTTTTTAGAATCAGAGATGCTTACCTCTTCAGAAAGTTGAATAGTCAGGTTGGTTACGTTTTTGTTCCTGGATTTCTTTTCATTGTTTGGACTTAAATTGGTCACTTAAGACCGATGACCTTGATGGATTATTAATTGTATATATAAACCAGACTACTGGTTGGTTTTATGATTCAAATCACACTCTGCCTTTCTCTTGTAATTCTTTCACAATAAATTGCTTTTTTTGTTTTTGTTTTTGTTCTTTTTTTGGAGGAAGATTAGCCCTCAGCTAACTACTGCCAGTCCTCCTCTTTTTGCTGAGGAAGCCTGGCTCTGAGCTAACATCCGTGCCCATCTTCCTCTAGTTTATACGTGGGACGCCTACCACAGCATGGCTGCCAAGCAGTGCCATGTCCGCACCCAGGATCCAAACCAGCGAACCCCGGGCCGCCAAGAAGCAGAACGTGCGAACCCAACCGCTGCGCCACCGGGCCGGCCCCACAATAAATTGCTTTTTGACAAATAATAGGTGCTATCATTTATTGAGCACTTATTATTATACCTAAGCAAGGCACTTTATATAAACAGGTTCTTCATCATTAAAACTATCTTGCAAAGTATAGCTTTCATAAAAAGTATAAAGAAACTGAGACTCAGAAAGCTTAAGTAACTTGTTCAACGCAGCAACAGCTGTTAAATGCTAGAGCATGAATTCAAACCTGGATTTGCCAGAGTCCTGAGCCAGTGCTCCTTCACCAAACTCTGCTGACTATTTATAAAAAATGTTCATTTGGATTAAACATCAGAGAAGCAAATCTTAAATATTGGTAATGGTTGATTTGAAATTCTGACCCCAGTTTTGTTAGATATCCCATGATTGTATTCATAGATGCTCTTGAATCACATTTTTTCTTTCTTTCTTTTTTATTGCAGTAACATTGGATTATAACGGTATATAACTTTCAGGTGACATTTTTTCTTTCATTAAAGTTAAGTCAAGTTATCAAAATATAATAGGAACTATCTGAAGAGTTGTGATTATGGATGGAAAACCGTGATAAAACATGGTTTAAGTTTGAACTGTTCTTCAGTATACAAACTAATAATTATATATTGGCATTAATAAACTTTGAAATAGTAAGTACATTAGAGTCTTAGCAGTCTCCGCACGACTGTTGGGATCCTTTGTAGGGAAAAATTTCCTAGGTGGAAGTGCTTTGAAAGCTAGTCGTTTAGTTATTGTACTTTGTATCACAAGTAGTGAGTAGACTGACTCTGTGCCAAACATTGTGCTGGATACCAGGGATACAATGATAAATAAGACAGAAGCTGTCTCTATCCTGAAACACCTCAGTAGCCTGGAAGGGGGAGACAAACAGTTAAAAATTCATAATTTAGCTGATAAGTGCTATCATAGAGGAAGTAAAAGATACATGAGAAAAAAGGAGCACCTGTCCTAGACCTAGATTAAAAGGGCTTCACGAAAGATGTGGTGTGTAGGGTAGGATGAGGGAGGATGAGTAAGAATTAGTCAAGTAACAGTCACAGGGGCAGAGTATTCCAGGCCTAAATAATACTGTATGAAGGCCTGTTTTGTTTTGTTTTACAACAGTTTTATTGAGAAATGATTTACATACCATAAAATTCACTCTTTTAAAGGATGCGTTCAGTGGTTTTCAGTATCGAGTTGTGCAACCATCACGACTATCTAATTCCAGAATATTTTCATCACCCCAAAAAAATCCCCTTGTACTCAATAGCAGTCATTGCCTGTTCTCTCCTTTCCCTATCCCCTGGCAACCACTAGTCTAATTTCTGTCTCTAAGGATTTGCCTATTTTGGACATTGCATATAAATAGAACCATATGATATGTGGTCTTTTGTGACTGATTTTTTTCATTTAGCTTAATGTTTTCAAGGTTCATCCGTGTTGTAGCATGTATCAGTTCGAGGGTCTGTTTTGAGGAGTGGAGATGAGCAAGATTGAGAATTGAAAGTTTAGTTGATCAGGATGACAAGTACATAGAGCAAGAATTTGAGAGTAGAGAGAAGGTGTCATACTTCAGAGGTAAGCAGAAACCAAATCAAACAGAGCTGTGGACTTTAGGACAATAGGATACCATTGAATGCTGTTAAATACAAAAATAATATAATCAGACTTGTGTTTTGTGTTTGTGTAGAGAATAGGCTAGATGGATACAAAACGGGGGCAGGGAGACTAGTGAGGATTCTTGCAAAAATCTAGGCAACAGAAATATGTTGGTGATGTGAGATATGGCAATGGGAATGGAGAGAAGTGGATGGATTTGAGAGTTTTAAAAGGCAAAGTTGACAAAGACTTGGTTTTAGATTGAATGTAGAGGCGGGGAGAATGAGAGGTAGTACCTAGAATGGCACTCAAGCTTTTGAGCCAGGTGGGTGATGATGCATAGACTCATTAAGGAGCTAGCTAGCTAGATGAGTTCCTGGAGTACCAATCTATGAGAAGAACTAAAATGGTACTGGAAAGTTAACCAGGGAAAAAAATGCATTTACCAGAACTCTTTACTTGTTCGTAGAGTACCGTACGTTGTTTAGAGGAAAATTTGATAAGCTACTATAGAAGGAGGTAAAACCTCCTCCCTCACCTGGCTTCTTGCTTGAGTATGAAGTGTTTCCTAAACTGTACTCTAAGAAGCCCAAAGGCTGTTTTATTGAATGGGATATTCAAATTTGGAGTCAGAGCTAAATAGCTCAACAGAGGAGAGGCTGCCATCACTGGGTCTTTTTTTTGGCATGTCCCTCTTATGGTTCTTACCTTTTTCTTTAGAATATTTATATAAGATTGGGTTGAAGAGTATCAAATTACTAACCTACTGTTACATATACCTATTGCTATGTAATAAATTACACCAAAACATAGTGGCTTAAAACAACTTAATTACTATCTCTTGTGGTTCTGGGGATTGACTGGGCCTGCTAGGTGGTTCTCTCTTAGGGTCTCCATGCAGTTGTAGTCAGACAGTGGCTAGGGCTAGAGTCATCTTGAGGCTTGCTCATTCGTATATGTGAAGGTACATGGGCCAGATGATAACTGGATTCCAAGACTGAGTGTCCCAAGAAGACCAGGCAGAAACTGTATTACCTTTCATGACCTATCCTTGGAAGTTACCATAGTGTCCCTCCTGTTTTGCTCTATTAGTTGAAGTCCTGAAAGTCTGCCCAGTTTTAGAGGAAGGGGGCAAAGATTTCACCAGTCTTGTAGGAAGATCATGTGGGATAGGAAATATAGCCCCTGTTTTTAGAAATACAGTCATGCACCACATAACGACATTTTGGTCAACTACAGACTGTGTATATGACAACAGCTCCACAAGATTATAATGGAGCTGAAAAATTCGTATCACCTAGTGACATCGTAGCCATCTTCATGTCATCATAGTGCAGTGCATTACTTACCTATTTGTGATGATGCTGGTGTAAACAAACCTTCGGGATGTATTTCAGAAGAAGGCATTATTATCATAGGAGATGACAGCTCCATGTGTGTTATTGCCCCTGAAGACCTTCCAGTGGGACAAGATGTGGAGTTGGAAGACAGTAATATTGATGATCCTGACCCTGTGTAGACCTAGGCTAATGTGTATGTTTGTATATTCGTTTTTAACAAAAAAAGTTTAAAAAGTAAAAAAAAAAAAAAAAATAGAAAAACCTTATAGAATCAGGATATAAAAAAAGAATTTTTGAACAGGTATGCAATGTTTGTGTTTTAAGCTGTGTTATTACAAAAAGAGTCAAAACGTTAAAAAAATTAAAAAATTTATAAAGTAGAAAAAGTTACAGTAAGCTAAGGTTAATTTATTTTTGAAGAAAGAAAATATTTTTTATAAATTTAGTGTAGCCTAAGTGTTCAGTGCTTATAAAGTCTACAGTACTGTACAGTAACATTCTAGGGCATCACATTCACTCACCTCTCACTCACTCACTCACCCAGAGCAACTTCAGTCCTGCAAGCTCCTCTCGTGGTAAGTTCCCTCTACAGGTGTAGCATTTTTTGTCTTTGATAGTATTTTTTTACGGTACCTTTTCCATGTTTAGATACACAAATACTTATTATTGTGTTACAATTGTCTACAATATTCAGTACAGTAACATGCTGTACAGATTTGTAGCCTATGAGCAAAGGGCTATACCATAGAGCCTAAGTATAGATAGTAAGCTATACCATCTAGGTTTGTGTAAGTATACCCTGATGTTTGCACAATGACAAAATTGCCTAAGGACACATTTCTCAGCATATATCCCTGTTATTAAGCAACACATGACTGTAGAATCTGCCACACCTACCTTGAGAACCCCACCCAGCCTAGGATAGGGAACCCAGAAAGAGGACTTTGGAAGATTGAATACAGTTTTGTATGTATTGAGTTTAAGTCCTTGTCAGACTTCCTGCTGGAAATGTTACTAAGAAGTTGGTTACTAAGCTGATATGGAATATTTCTGTGGTGAATAGTATTAATCGGAGCCAAGAAAGGAAACAGTATTTAATTGAGAATATTTTCTAGTTTATCCTCCTTATTTTCTTTTCTTTTAACCTATGGCCAGGATTTTGGAAATTATTACCTTCATAAATCTCTTCTGTTATAAACATGTCCACATCAGAGATTCCTTTAAATTGCCTGCATTTTATATTTTAAAGATTTTTAAAAATTTTTCCTTTTTCTCCAAAGCCCCCCGGTACATAGTTCTGTATTTTTAGTTGTGGGTCCTTCTAGTTGTGGCATGTGGGACGCTGCCTCAACATGGCTTAACGAGGGTGCCATGTCCGCGCCCAGGATTTGAACTGGTGAAACCCTGGGCCGCTGAAGCAGAGTGTGCGAACTTAACCGCCCAGCCACGGGGCCGGCCCCTACATTTTATATTTTAAACATCGTCTTTATTCCTGTCATTTTTCTTTATAAGTTTATTTTTAAAAAATTAAATCTTGATTTCTTAGATGATGAGTCTTTCTCTTTCTCCATATTATAATTAAAATTTTAATCTTGTTACACATCCTAGGGAGATAATCTTTTAAAATCCTTGTCTTTCCTGTTCCTTTCCTTTTTTAGTTGTCATATTTGAAAGTAAAAATTTAAATAGCTTAGATTTTTGTTAATTGAAATTCATGTGTCCTCAATTTTCTTTCCCTTTATTAACGAATAATATACATTCATCCTAAGAAAAATTAGGACTACAGAGGCTTACAAAGTATATAAATCACTCAAACACTATTGAGAGATTCTCTATTATATTTTGGTGTATATTTTTTAAGACTTTGAAGTTTTTTTCCCCCATGTGGAGTCTTACCATTTGTACCATTTTTGTAAGTTGCTCTTTTCATTTGACATTTAGATTTTTCCCAGTATTTTACTTTTTTTTTTTTTTTTGAGGAAGGTTAGCCCTGAGCTAACATCTGCCACCAATCCTCCTCTTTTTGCTGTGGAAGACTGGCCCTGAGCTAACATCCATGCCCATCTTCCTCTACTTTATAGGTGGGACGCCTGCCACAGCATGGCTTGACAAGTGGTGTGTAGGTCTGCACCTGGGGTCTGAACCAGTGAACCCCGGGCTGCTGAAGCAGAACGTGTGAACTGCTGCACCACCAGGCTGGCCCCAGTAATCTGTCAATCCAACAAGTTAACTTATTTCAGTCTCTTCTGTTTATCCAATTATTTCCTTAAGATAAATCTCTAGAAGGGTAATTATTATGTCAAAGGGCCTATGTTTATATAATAATGGTAAAATTCCCCAACTGTTTAAATCCTTGTCACTTTTTTTCTCTCCCACTAGAGAATTTTTCTGTTTTTTGTTTCTCTCTTGCATTTGCTTACTGTCCCTCAATAGCACACACACATACACGAATATTTATTCCTAGGGGAGGAAGAAATCTTCATTGTAAGGTTGATTACTTAAATATGGACTTTATTAATTTCATTCAGTTTATTTCTTCATGAGACATTTGTTGAGCACTATGCGCTATGCCCTGGGTTACAGAGAATGAAGACAGCCCTTGTTCTCAGTGAACTCACTGTCCAGTGAGGGAGATTGACATTCTAGGCATATCAGAAGGTAGGGATGAGGAGTTAAAAGTAGATTGACGAAGGAAAATGTGGTGTGAAGTCGTAAATGTAAAGTTGAGACCGGTTACCATCTTGTGTAATTTTCATCTAGCCATATTTAAGCTGCTTGTGGGCGTGGATGGTATAGGCAGTTGGACTTAACCAAGCTTGAGACTTTGCCAGCTGAGGCTGGAAGGTCAAAGAGATATAATTCCAGAAGAAAAACCTGTGATGTCTGGGACAGTTACATAATATTATTGGACTTGCCTCACACACTAAAATACACATATACAGGATTTAACTTTGAATATCTATAGAGTTAATTTTATTTGTTTAAAAAATTTTTCAATTAAGTAGGTATTAGAGGGGAGGACCTTACTTTTGGTTCATCCTCATTTTGACCTTGGTACTTGTACCCCATACAGCTATTTCATACTTCTCATATGATTTTTGTCCTTTATTTGTTAGATGTAAGTCTATTTCTTAGCATCAACATCTCCTCTCATTTAGAGTATATAGCATGTATGTATTTTTTCAAGTTCTCAAGACAGGGAAATCCTTCACCAGTGATTTTCATTCTTTATTTTTTATTGGTCTCTGGAAACTGGAATTTTAGGCCTTATTCTTACTTTCTTATTTTTTAGTAAGCACGTCATTTTCACATCAGATAATGGAATTATACTTGTAATAATGTCAGGAAATTTCTTTTAGTACCTCAGTTTATCCTTAAAATTAAGTAGTGTTCATTAGATCATCTCTAAGATACTTTCTTGTTCTGAAAATACTGTGATTATGTTGGATATTATATACAGATAATATGAGATTCTTAATTTTGTTCTGATTAGTTTCAACTGCTAATCTTGTTCAAGGCTAAATTAGGCTCTTAAAGAATTTCAGATTGTCTCTGAGCCGTTACAGAGATATTTAAATGGACTACTGTAGCTTGAAGGATATTGTCAGATATTCAGAAGGAAATAACTTTTGAGGAAGCTTTGTCTTGCATACCCCTGATAGTAAAGGTTAATATTGGGTTAGTAGATCGGTTGCTTCTAAGCAGTGGAGGAGGACTGGAATTGTAAGAGACTCTGTTTGGAGGAAAAACAGTTGTGTGGCAATAAAAATCTTTGCAGGAAGCTTTTGTATTTCAATTTAAAAATGCTGCATGTGGGGGCTGGCCTGGTGGCGTAGTTTAAGTTTGCGTGCTCTGCTTTAGTGTCCTGGGGTTCACAGATCTGGATCCTGGGCGTGGACCTACACACTGCTCATCAAGCTGTGCTGTGGCAGCGTCCCACATACAAAATAGAGGAAGATTGGCACAGATGTTAGCTCAGTGACAATCTTCCTCAAGTAAAAAGAGGAAGATTGGCAGTAGATGTTCAACACTCCAAGCTAGTATTCCTCACACCCACAAAAATGCTGTATGTATAGAAAAAAAATCACACTTGACAGGACATTCTTGTGGAGTGGCAGTTTTGTTAGCTTTGGATTCTTGGAGGGCCTATTGTAGTATAAAATAAGTGGCATTTTTATGAATTGACATACTTAAAGACATTGGGTAGAAAGTGCCTGCCTTTGATGTTTCGCTTTGTATATGCATTGAAAATAAGAAGTGTGGAAAAATTCTTAACTGTTCTTTGAAACGTTTAACTTTTGGCCTTCTTGTACAATAAAATGTGGCTGCTGCTGCATTCCATGCTGGCTAGGTCTTTAAATCTGAAGATGTAGTTTATTATTTAAGCCCCATAGCTTTTCTTTGTCTGGTTATGATAGATTTATATGAAGAAAATTAGGGCTTATTGCTTTTGTAAATATAATGAGCAATGTGTTTTTTCTTTAGGATCAAACAGAGCATACTGAGTCAGCAGGACTGGCTGGTGGTGCAGCAAGCATCATGAGTAAGCACAGAGAAGTCTGTTCCTTAGCACGTGTGTAAGAGGAAAAGGTAGGAAAACCAGTGTTCTTATTTCTCTTAGAGATTGAATTTAAGAAAACAACTAGTACTATAGAAAGTAATGCTCGTGCATATATGCTGCTTGCTTCATTTATAACGTTGCCTCTTGATAAATCAGGAGTGTAGTTTTTAAAAAGATTTGACTTAAATCTAGAGCAAAAGAGTATTTTTAAATTACTGTTAAATTATGTCAAAATGCTAATTTCTCTACCAGTGCTTGGCTCTTCTCTTTTAGAGTCAATTTCTACCTTGAGCATAGAGAGCTAATTTCAGCATGAAAGAGAACATGAATTTGAGCAATATTGTTAAGAGAAAATAGTGATATCGCTACTCAATTAATGTCATTTATATTTCTTAGTCATAATATAAGAGCTAAACAAAGCTAATTTGGGGCAGGGAATCAGAAATAGAAATTTAATTACATTATTTTATTTTGTATTTTTAGACCAGTTGTGAAGAGCAATATTTTCCAGCAGAAAATTGGAAGTATTTTGTTAGTTTTTGTAGAGCAAGAATCATTGACTTTTTCCTGACTAGGAGTCATGTCTGATTTCTTGCAGGTCTTATGATTATTTAAGGGATAGAAGATGGCAGTGGGGGGTGGAGGGTGTGTGGGCAGGATCGGTTTCAGAAACTAATTATGCCACTCACTAGTGGAGTGTTGCATACTCTGACTGAGTTCTCTGGTTTTCCATGTAAGCTTCAAGGATAGAGGCATGGGTCTGACAGTGTGTGACAGAAGACTGAGCTCCTTTTTTCTTCAGTTAAGAGTGGAGCATAGACACTTAGCAGTAGTGCCGTCCTCACCAAAACTTCTGGACCTGCAGATGGCAAGGTATTTCTTGTGCCTTGGCCTTCATACATGGGAGTGTGAGAAGGGAGTGTCCTTCTCTACCTTCACCTGGTAAAATCTTATTCTTCAAGCATCACCTCTATAGGAAGTTTTTATTTTTTATTTATTATTTATTTATTTATTTATTTAGAGGAAGATTAGCCCTGAGCTAACTACTGCCAATCCTCTTCTTTTTGCTGAGGAAGACTGGCCGTGAGCTAATATTCTTGCCCTATCTTCCTCTACTTTATGCGTGGGACTCCTACCACAGCATGGCTTTTGCCAAGCGGTGCCATGTCCACACCCAGTATCCAAGCCGGTGAACCCGGGCCGCTGAGAAGTTTTTAATCCACTGCAAAGACTATCAATAATAATAATAAATAGGGGCCGGCCCCGTGGCACAGTGGTTAAGTTCGCATGTTCCGCTTCAGTGGCCCGGGGTTCACCAGTTTGGTTCCTGGGTGCAGACATGGCACCGCTTGGCAAGCCATGCTGTGGCAGGCATCCCACATATAAAATAGAGGAAGGTGGGCACGGATGTTAGCTCAGGCCCAGTCTTCCTCAGCAAAAAGAGGAGGATTGGCAGCTGATGTTAGCTCAGGGCTAATCTTCCTCAAAAATAATAATAATAATAAATAATCAGCAGTAATAAATTATTGGAATATTTACTACAGTAGCCTACCTTACCCCAAATAATATACCCCTGTGTCAGTCTGATTGGGATTCACTTCTTTGGCTCCATAGCACCCAGTGTATATATTGATTAGTACGTATCACAGTGTTTTATATTTTTGAGTTTACTCATCCATCTCCCCTATGAAACATTGAGCATCTTTAGGTCAAAGACACTGCCTTATGTGTCTTTGTAACTTAATGACTAGGATGGTGCCTGGTACATAGTAGATGCTTAGTAATCTTTGAAGCATGAATATGCACATTTTCATTGTCAAGGGTGTATGGCATAAAGAGGAATTGCCAGTGAAGGAGACATGAAAGGAGCAATCAGATCAGTGCTGTGAAAGTGGGACCCCTAAGACTGAGATTCAAGAGAGCGTCCAAGAGGACTCTGGTTAATAGAATAAAAAGGAAGAGTTCTAGAAGTCCAAAGACAAAAGAAGAGATCTTCAGGAAGAAACTGTACTGAATTAAGTAATTATATTCCTTTTTGAGATATACATGTATAATATTTAGTGACTTCTATTTTGAGTAAGAGATGGATGTTTTTATATGAAGATAAGTAAAGAATTCTGACATAAAGTTTAAATCCTCTGAGAGGCCCAGCTTAAGCAGTAAGAAGACTGCCCCTCTCTCAAGTCCTCAGAAGACCACAGGTTCTACTTTGGAAAATGAAAGTGAAGAGGCTCAAGATTTGGGGACATTAGACATTAACAGATCAGGGATGAGACACCACAGTGCAACAAGGAGGATTGAGGGATATCCTATATATTGACAACTGAGACTCTTCTCATCACTCCTTCCTCTATTCTTCTTTCAGAAAGTGGCTGCCTGGTATTACATCTCTGTACCCCCTTACAGGAGGTTATATGATTCTTCTCTGGAGTCCAAAGAAAAGACCTACATATACTGACCTGGAGATCTCCCAGTGAAATAGCTGTGTTCCCACCCAATCACCAGGCAGTGGAAGCCTCCCACTAGAGAAGCCACACATACCGAGCTTCCAAATGGCTTCTAGTATTGTTAAAAAACAAGATTCAACTGAGTAAACTTTAAAGACCTTATTGGCTTTATTCAATGATTCACGAATCAGGTAGCATCCCATCTAGCAGATAGAAAAGAGCTCAGAGGAGCTCTACAAAATGAAAGACTCTTATAGGCAGGAGGGGACAGGATAAGGAAGTTTTACTAGCAAAAAGTGGATTGGTTGTGGCAAGGTCGCTTTACTTTAGAGGATGGTAGGAGTCTGTCAGGCACGTTGCCTGATTAGTGCTGAGCAGGTAATTCCAGATTGACTGATTTAAGATTCTATTCCCAGGAGAGGCCAAAAGTGTAATTAAGTATTAAGTCTCGGTTTGGTGACCTGGGGCTTAGCATAAGTGCTTCCATTTGGGGCTTGTTGTCTTGTTTTTCACAATTTCCCCTTTTTGATCAGACTCTCAACCTGAGAGAGGTGATAAAAATTTAAGGCATTAGTGCCACTCCCGGCTACCACTCGGAAGTTCTCACATTTTTTTCTGATCCTCGGTGTGGTATTCACAGGTCATAACTTCAAGTTCACATTTTTTAAGTCATTCATTCTCTTCGTTCCTTTTCTGACGTTCTGGTCTTAGGGAGATCATTTGGTTGGTGGTTAGTGGCTGCAAACATGCATTTAAAGCTTTTGAGAGAAAATAGTGCCCCAGGGAGATTACTGTGATGAATATGAGCAGGATAATTCCCAATGTCTGGAGTGCACTTTGGAGCCATGGTCCCCAATACTCAAAGCAATCAAAATCAAGTAAGTCAAAGAAAGAGTCCATCAAAGTAGTCACTTTCTTAAGCCAAGTGGCTTGTTCAGTTATCTTATGTAGCTGAGTTTCAGCCTCCCCAGAAGTGTTAATCCTTGTGCGGCAAGTGATGTTGGCCATAGCACTGGCACCTCCTTGCTCAGCTAAAAGATAATCAAGGGCTATCCTATTATTAAGAACAACTTTAGGCAGAGAAAGTCTAGAAATTTTTGTTGGGGAGTTATTGCTTTAGCAGCAGATTCTGCAGTATCTTTAAGAGTTAAGGAGAAGTTCCTGATCATAGCCTCATTTGCACTTACTCCTAGCCAGGGGAGTAGGGAACTGCCACAGGAAGCAAGTTTACATCATGACCGGCTCTTGTTGGTCCTTTCTAACTCAACAACGTAAATTCAGGGGAGTTGACCAATGAGGTGTCTCAGTTTGATTGTGGACAGTTAGAGGCAACAGTTAGATAACCTGAGAGGCTTTGTCCAGTTATGTACCAGCTCTCTAGGCATTCACAGGCCTAAGGAGAATGATAATCGCCACAAAGGTAAATCATCTCGGGGCACAAACCACTTCTGCTGAGGTGGCACTGTTAATAGATTCATTTGCAGGGATTGTAGCATTTGCCTGTTAAAGCTAGGGGTCAGTTTGTTTTCAACACATTTAGGAAGTAAATCTCCTAGCCTGAAATAAGGAGTTCTAAATTCCTTGCAAAGATGGGTGCTGCTGGTGAGATCTTTTTATGCTTGGAGGCTTGGTTATCTCTTTCATGAACAAATAAGATGAGAGGCTTTGAATAGTTAGGTAGCCCTAGGGCCCGCAGTTCCTGCAGCACTTGTTTTAGTCTTATAAAGCCCTGCTTATGTTAATCCTCCCAAGGAAAGGGCTCAAGGACTGAAATTTTAGTAAGTTCATAGAGTGGGGAAGCCAACAGAGAAAAATTAGGACTTCATAGTCTACATTAGCTAGCCAGACCTGGGAATCCATGAAGCTGTCTGTTAGTTGTGAGCATAGGGAATTCTTGGATTAGTTTAATTCTTGTTGGAAATAGCTGGATTCCTTCAGTGCTTAGATTATGACCTAGGTAATGAACAATGTCTAAATATAATTGTAATTCTTCCTTAGAGACTTTGTCCTTTTTCAGCTAACTGTTGCAGCAAATAAATGAATCCTGTATGGACGCCTGATTGGTAATTGAGCATAGCAAGAGGTCATTTACATACTGTAGAAGGTTGATTTCCTGGGAAACTGGAGCATGCTTAAATCTTGGTGCAGCACTTGGAAGAAATAAGAAGGGGCCTCAGTGAACCCTTGAGGCATGACTGTCCAGGTATATTGTTGATTGGTCCAAGTAAAGGCAAATAGATTCTGGCTGTTGGGGTCTGCAGGGATGCTGAGGAAGGCTAAAGGGAGATCCACAACAGTGAACTATTTTGAGCATGGTGAAACTTCGATAAAAGGGTGTTAGCGTTTAGAACAACTAGGAAACCGGTAATAACTATCTTGTTAACAGCTTTCAAGTCCTGGACAAATTGCCATTCCACCCATTAGGTTTCCAGACTGGCGAGATCAGCCTGTAGCAGGGTCTGCTACAGGGACTGATTAGCTCCTGGACGATTAGGTCTTCTGCTGTTGGTGTGAGGCCTCGTATGACTTGGGCCTTAAATGGATATTGAGACAATTTGGGAAAAGGTTTAGTTATGTCTATCTAAATTTTTATAGGTTCAGCACTTTTTATTCTTCCATTGTCAGTATTGGAGGTGCCCGTATATTTTTGGGACTTTGATTAAATTAAGGATCTTTTGCTGGAATTCTTTCTCTTCTGTATGAAGGACAGATTGTAAGGAACATAAAAGATCAGGTTCAGGTTAGTCAGGAAATTCTAAGGTGAGATCTTCCTTAGAGGCCAAGTGTATTAGCCCTTTTAATTTAGAAAGACGATCTTTACCTAATAGACTGACTGGAGCTGTATCACTTAACAAAAAGAAATGTTTTTCAGAGAAAGGTCCCAGAATCATTTGAACTAGTTGAGCTAGAAACTGAATTGTATTAGATACCCTCACTGTAGAAACTTCTTTTTCACTGGAAAGGGTTCGTTATCCTATGAGAGTGGAGTTTAAAGTAGAGAGAGTAGTTCTGGTATCTGCCAGAATTTGGTGAGGTTTCCAATTAATTTTAATTTTAGTCTCCCTTTGGCTGTTTAAGGGAATTACTGGTAGCAGTTTACCAGAGAATCCCTCAGAGTCGTGTCAACTCTGGGACGGGTCCATTTGGGGTCCTTCCCTCTGGGGTAGAGACGGGAGCGGTAGAGTTGATATTGAAAGATTTTCATTAAACCTTTGACGACAATCTTTTTTCCAGTGTTCCAGTTTATTACAGATGACGCATTGATCCCTGGGCCAGTGTTTTGATGATGGATCTGTAGGAGAGTACAATGGGGGAGCCCCAGGTGTTCTTTTAGGTTTCTGATCTTGGAGCTGTTGCAGTTGTAAGGCTTATAGCTTGGTGACTTGTTTATGGTCTTGTTCCAAAGTTCTTTCGAAGTGCTCAGCTGTGGTCACGAGTTCAGTCAGACCAGTGGCCTCTCATCCTATTTTCTGCCTTTTTATCCGTCCACTAATCTTGGAAGATAATCTGTTTACAAATAGGGCAGCTAGAGCAGGTTGTGTGACATCATGTATTGTATAGAACCCAAAATGCCGTGGGAAGGGAGCTTTCAGATAGGCTTTAAAGTCGGCCAAAGATTCATCTTTCTTTTGTTTGCATGTTTGAATAATAGACCACTCAGTGTGCTGCCAGGGAAGACTCTGGGAATAGCTTTTAAAAGATTGCTATTTTGTGAGCTTTTTCAGGTCCATAAGGGGACCATGTTGAAGATTGAGGATCTTGAACGTCATCCTCCACGTTACGCCAGTCTGCTCCATTTTTGGGGTTCACCAGGTCCTACTGGCATGTGCACAAGCTGATAAAGTTCTAGCAGCCTGGAATCATAGGCCCTGATGAGGACTCTAAATTCTTCAAAAAACGTATGGGGATCCTCCCTGGGTTTTGAAAATTCTTTAACTATGATCCTTAGTTCCGTCTTTGAACCAGGAGGTGAAAAGGATCACCTAAAGTCTTGGATGGTCTCATTTTAAAAGGTAGCTGTTTAGTAGTCTCTTTAGAGTGGAAAGGCAATTCGGACAGAGAGTAGAATGTGAGTACTCGGGTAGAGGAGGATAGAGGGGAACAGTAGGAGTCATGTCAATCTTACTGTATTTCGATTTAGGTACCTCTTGTCTTTAATTTTTCAATAGTGTTTTGCAAGGAATAACTCAGTGAAGCTATTTTGGAATATTAAAGCCTTTTGGAAGCTTCTGCATACCAATTAAATTAGTTATCCCATTCTTTTTGTTTGATTTGGGAACCCTTGCTTTCAAGTGCACTTCTTAAATGAATAATCTTATCTAATTGGAATGTTCCCTATACTGACCATTGTACTTCTAGGTTGTCTTTAGTAAGATTTTGCCATTTTTGTAAATATCTACCACTTCCAGGACCATAGTTATTAGACATAAAATAAGCAGATGTGCTGGAACGTGGCATGCTCAACTCTTTGAAACTTAAGGATCCCATTTCTTTTGCTAAGCCTTGGGTCTCTTGGAGCTAAATTAATACCTAAGAGGAATATGCCTCTGGGTTGGGGACTGTGTGGTGTTTTTACAGTATACTTTGTTGCATGGAAATTTTCTTGAGGTTGACAGGGAACCTGGTGTTAATCTAACCCATTCTGTGACCAACTTATCCTAACATGGGAGTGTTAGAGTTAGGTGGTGAGCGCTCTAACAGCTGTTAAATGCACGACCGTGCCCACCAATTTTGTAGCTTTTGGCTTTTGAGATTCCCATTAGCAGTAGCCTTTACCTCATGTGCATTTACCAGCAGAAATCAACGGTAACCAGGCCAAGAGAAGGCCTTGTATGCACCACCAGCAATTCCTAGCGTGGGACTGGGGGCTGGGGAAAGGACTGAACCAGCAGACCCCAACAAATGGAGACTGCAGACAGCTATTCTAATCAAATGGGGACTGCGGACTGAACCACTGTTCGTTGCCAGGGCAGAATCTGGGGACTAAACCAAGGACTCAGGATTCCAATCAAGTGGGGATCTACGGACTGAACTGAGGGGTAGGGGCCTGAGTTCCAGGTGGAACCATCTGCTAGCTCACGCCGACCTGCCTGCACTAGCAAGCCAGTTAGACTGGGAGCTTGATGCAAAGAGGGTGGAGCTCAGAACCAAGAGGAACTTACCCATGGCTCTCAGAAACCACAAGAAAGAGAACTCAAAGGGTTCACTGGTACCAGTGCCTGTGTTTCTTGCTGTCCCAGAAACCATTAGAAGTTTCCTTTGGATCTCACTACTGCCACCGATATGATACTATTAAAAAAATTCAACTGAGTAAATTTTAAAGGTCTTATTGGCTTTATTCAGTGATTCACGAATTGGGCAGCATCCCATATCGCAGATAGAAGGGAGCTCTGAGGAGCTAGACAAAATGAAAGACATAGACAGAGGAGCGGGACAAAGAAGTTATACTAGCAAAAGCAGCTTGGTTGTGGCAAGGTCGCTTTCCTTTAGGGAATGGCAGGGGTTTATCAGATGGATTACCTCACTAACGCTGACCAGGTAATTCCAGATTAACTGGATTAAGATTTCATTCCTGGGAGAGGCCAAAACTGTAATTAAGTCTTGGTTTGGTGATATGGGCTTAGCATAAGTGACTCCATTTTGAGCTTCTTGTCTTGTTTTTAGCACTACTTATTTGTTCAGGAGATACGCTTTTAGGGAAAGCCTTCAATATGAGAGAGACCAAAACACAAAAGTACAAAGGAGGAACTTTGAGGAAATAATATTGGAAACAGAAGAAAGTTTGAAAAAAAGAAAAAACCCAAACTGTTTGTAATTACATCAAAGAGGTAAGAGACGAAATTATATCCATGAAATGAGATCAAGATGCCATAAAAAGGATCAGAAAAAGAAAGTGTTCTGGAAATTAAAAATATGATAGACACTTTTGGTGCATTTTAAAAAATTTTAAAACTATCTCAAACTTATAAAAAAGTCACAAGTATAGTACAAAGAACATTTTTTCTCTGAACCTTTTGAGAGTATGTTGCTAGCTGCATGCCCGATCACCTTTGAAACTGTGTGTTTCCTACAAACAAGGGCATTTTCCTACATAACCACAGTACAAGCCATCAAAATCAGGGAATTAAAATTGACGCATTACCACAATCTAGTGCTCAGACCTTATTTAGGTTTTGCCAATTGTACAAATAATGTCCTTTATACCAAAAGCATCTAGTTTAGAATCCCATGTTGCATTTAGTTGTCATGTCTCTTTAGTCTCCTTCCATCTTGAGCAGTTCTGTAGTCTTCGACTTTCTTGACCTTGACACTTTTGAAGATTTCAGACCAGTTATTTTGTAGAATGTTCCTCAATTTTGGTTTATCTGAAGTTTCCTCATGACTAGATTCAGGTTATGCATTTTTAGTGAGAATATCACAAAAGTGGTGGTAGGTTTTTGTTTTTTTTTTAAAATACAGTCACACACTGCATAATGACATTTTGGTCAACAATGGACCACATACATGACAGTGGTCCCATAAGATTATAATGGAGCTGAAAAATTCCTATTGCCTAGTGTGTTGTAGCTGTTGTAACATTGTAGCACAATGTGTTACCACATGTTTGTAGTGATGCTGATGTAAATAAACCTACTATGCTGTTAGTCGTGTAAAAGTATAGCACATAAAATTATGTACAGTACATAATATTTGATAATAAATGACTCTTTTACTGGTTTATGTATTTTATATACTATTTATCATTATTTTAGAGTGTTACTCTTCTACTTATTAAAAAAAAGTTTATTGTAAAACAGTATGCCATGTTTATGCCGGCAGCAGCCTCATACATCTCGTGTTTACTGTATCTCTTGATTGCATTGTTTTCTCTTGTGTTTGATTTAATCTTGTGTTGTTTTGTTCATCATGGCACCTAAGTGTACAAAATCCACTGTTAATGCTGCCAGAAAGAGGCCATGTTGAGTGATTGACCTGGAAACGAAACTAAAAGTGATTGAGGAATATGAAGGTGGGAAATCACTGATAGTTATTGCTCACCAGTCAGGCGTGTCCCATTCCACCATAGCTATGATTTTGAAGAAGAAGAACAAAGTGATGGAAGCTGTTAAAGGATCTGCTTCATTGAAGGCAACGAGACCAACACAAATTTGAGAAGGGCCTATGTCAGACATGGAGAAACTTCTAATGACCTGGATTGAAGACCAGACACAGAAATGTATACCTCTCAGCACCAAGACAATCACGGGCAAAGCAAAAAGTTTGTTTGCGATGTCAAAAGAAAAGTCTGGACTCAACTATGATGTTGAATTTACTGCTAGCTCTGGGTGATTTAAATGATTCAAGAATCATTATTCATTACATAATGTGGAAGTGAGTGTGAGTCTGTGAGTGCTGATGTGAAGACAGCTGAAGAATTTTTGGAAACTTGAGATAAGCTGATTGTGGAGGAAAGTTACTTGCCAGAGCAAATATTTATTATGGATGAAACCTCTTTATTCTGGAAACGGATGCCTGAAAGGACTTCCATTCGTACGGAGGCCAGGTCAATGCCAGGTTTCAAGGCTTTTAAGGAGAGGATAACTGTCTTGCTTGGTAGCAGTGTTGCAGGTCACAAATTGAAGCACAGTGAGAAACCCAGGATCTTCAAGCATGTCAATAAACACACACTACTTGTATACCACAGGAGCAATACGAAGTCTTGGATGACCCAGCTCCTCTTCCAAGATGCCCTCCTGAATTGCTGTGCCAGCTAAATGGAGAAGTACTGTTTGAAGAATAACATACCTTTCAAGATTTTGCTTATTGTTAATAATGCTCGCAGACATCCTCCTTTTGTTGTTGATTTTCATCCCAATATCACAGCAGTGTTTCTCCCTCCCATTGGTTGGATCAAGCAGTTATAGCAGCTTTTAAGGCCTACTACCTGAGGAGGGCCTTTGCTCACACTGTTGCTGCAACTGAGGAAGACACCGACAAGACGCTGTTGCAGTTCTGGAAGGATTACAACGTCTATGACTGCATCAAGAACCTTTCTTGGGCTTGGGGTGATATCACCAAGGAGTGTATGAATGGCACCTGGAAGAAGACACTCAAGAGGTTCATCCATGATTTCAAAAGATTTGCCAGGGATGAGGAAGATGCAAAAATCAACAAGACTATGGTTGAGATGGTCTACAGCTTTAACCTGGATGTCGATGAGGATGAAACTGAGGAACTCTTAGAGATGGTTCCTGAGGAACTGACTAATGAAGAGTTGTTGGAACTGGAACAGGAATGCCTAGCTGAAGAAGAGTCAAGAGAAAAGGAAACTGCAAGAGAAGTTTGGAAACGTGGACCCTAACACCGAAAGGTTTTCATTAGTAAAGAGGAGTGTTCACGATGCATTATATGTTTACAAGCAAATCTGTGAAGAAAAGAAACAAACGAAGCAAACCACCATGGACGTATTTCTGAAAAGAGTGACACTTCCTCAAAAGAGCCTTAGGCAGGTCCTTCAGGAGATATTCCGGAAAAAAGGCATTGTTATATAATAGGAGATGACAGCTCCGTGCATGTTATTGCCCCTGAAGACCTTCCAGTGGGACAAGATATGGAGGTGGAAGACAGTGATATTGATGATCCTGACCCTGTGTAGGCCTAGGCTAATACATATGTATGTTTATTTTTTCCACAGGAGAAGACTTACCCTAGGCCAATATTTGTTGCCAATCTTCCTCCTTTTTCTTCCTTGCCCTCCCCCAAAACCCCAGTACATCGTTGTGTATAGTTGTAAATTCTTCTAGTTCTTGTATGCAAGCTGCCGCCACAGCATGGCCACTGACAGATGAGTGATGTGGTTCCACAACTGTGAACTGAACCCCAGGCTGCTGAAGCAGAGCAGGCTGAACTTTAACTGCTAGGCCATTAGGGCTGGCTCTGTGTCTTAGTTTTCTTTTGCTTTTTGTTTTTGGTGAGGAAGATTGGCCCTGAGCTAACATCTGTTGCTAATCTTCCTCTTTTTTTTTGCTTGAGGAAGATTGACCCTGAGCTAACATCTGTGCCATTCTTCCTCTGTTTTGTATGTGGGACGCCACCATGGCATGGCTTGATGAGCCGTGGGTAGGTCTGCACCCAGGATCCAAACCCACGAACCCTGGGCTGCCACAGTGGAGCATGTGAACTTAACCACTATGCCATTGGGCCACTCACTTAGTTTTTAACAAAAAAGTTTAAAGAGTAAAAACAATAAAAAAAATTTAAATAGCTAATGAATAAGGATATAAAGAAAGAAAATTTTTGAACAGCTGTGTAATGTGTTTGTGTTTTAAGCTATGTTAGTAGAGAAGAGTCAAAAAGTTAAAAATTAAAAAGTTTATAAAGTAAAAAAGTTACAGTAAGCTAAGCTTCATTTCTTATTGGAGAAAGAAAATTTTTTTATAAATTTGGTGTAGCCTAAGTGTACGGTGCTTATAAAGTCTACTGTACAGTAATGTTCTAGGCCTTCACATTCGCTCGCCAAGAGCAACTTCCGTTCCTGCAGGCTCCATTGATGGTAAGTTCCCTACACAGGTGTACCATTTTTATCTTTGATACAGTATTTTTACTGTACCTTTTCTATGTTTAGATACGCAAATACTTAGAATTGCCTACAATATTCAGTACAGTAACATGCTGTACAGGTTTGTAGCCTAGGAGCGATGGGCTGTACTATATAACCTAGATGCAGAGTAGGCTTTGCCATCTAGGTTTGTGTGAGTACTCTCTATGATGTTCACACAGTGACGAAATTGCCTAATGACACATTTCTCAGGACACAACCCTATTGTTAAGTGATGCGTGACTTTAATAAATTTTATTTTTTTAGAGTAGTTTTAGGTTCATGGAAAAATTGAGCAGAAAGTACAAGAGGTTCGCACATCCCCTTGTCCCCACCACACACAGAACCTCCTCCAGTATCACTATTGCTGTGGCTTTTCATTGCAACCCGTCAGGGAGCATGGATTTCTGTTTGTTCCATTACTGATGATTGCTTTGATCGCTTTTGTAAGGTGGTGCCTGCCAGACTTTGCCTCTGAAGTTACTCTTTTTTCTTTGATAATTAGTTAATATTTTTGCGGAGAGGAACTTTGAAACTGTGTGAAGATCTCATTCCTCATCACACTTGGGATTCATTCATTCATATTGTAAGGGCTCATGATTTTCTTTTTTATTCAGTGGGTTGTACTCCATTGCTATCATTTGTGTTTGTGCTCAAATTGTGTCTGATTTGGCCTGTGGGAGCTCCTTCAAGCTGGTGTCTGTGTCTTTTTGACACATCCACTCATTCTTGCAGTACTTCCTTGCTTTCCAGTACACAAGATAGTCAAGATTCTTCCTTTTTTTAAAAATTGAAATATAATTCATATGCATAAAATTCACCCTTTTAAAGTATATAGTTCACTGGCTTACAGAGTTGACGATCATCACCGCCACCTGATTCCAGAACATTTCATCACACCAAAGAGAAATCTTGTATCCATTAGTAGTCATTCCCCGTTTCCCTCCAATTCCCCCCAGCCTCTGGCAACCACTAATCTACTTTCTGTTTCTATGGATTTGCCTATTCTGGACATTTCATCTAAATAGAGTCATATAATATGTGGCTTTTGTGTCTACTACTTTCAGTTACCGTAATATTTCCAGGAATAATCCATGTTGTAGCAAATAGCAGTACTTCATCCACTTTTGTCATATACTATTCTGTTTTATCAGTATACCGTAGTACATTTTATTTATTCATCAATTGATAGATACTTAGATTGTTTCCACCTTTTGGCTTTATGAATAATGCTGCTAGGAGCAGTCACGGATAAGTTTTTCTATGAATGTCTGTTTTCATTTCTCTTGCGTATAAACCTATGAGTGGAATAGCTACACCATAGGGTAACTCTGGCTAACTTTTGGAGGAACTGTCAGACTGTATTCCAAAGGTGCGACACCATTTTACTTTCCCCCCAGCAATGTGTGAGGGTTCATATTTCTCTGTATTATCATCAAAGCTCTTGTATTTTTTTCTACTCCAGCTTTGGAATTAACCATTTCTCCATGGAGCCCTGGTTCCTTTTAGTAGATAACAATATTTAGAAACCAAATGTGGTGCTAGGTATCCTCATTGCTGCATGGAGTTGAGGTGGGGATTCACTTTTAATTTTTAATTAACTTTTATTTAAATTTTTTTCAACTTTTTATTTTGAAGTAATTATAGATTCACAGGAAGTAGCAAAAATTGTATAGAGAGTTCTTGTGTACCCTCATTTACCCAGTTTTTCCTCATTGGTTATATCTTATATAACCTTAGAAAGTATCAAAACCAGGAAATTGATATTTTAGTTATTCTGTTCATCAGTTGATAGATACTTGGATTGTTTCCACCTTTTGGCTGTTAAGAATAATGCTGCTGTGAGCGTATTCATGGAGGTATATATATTTTTCTCCCATTTATCACATGTAGATTTGTGTAACTACCATTGCAATTTAAGATCCAGCACAATTCTATCACCACAGAGATCTCCCTTCTGCTACTCCTTTATAGCCATATGCACCCTTCTCTCTCCATTATCCTGTATTTAATGACTTTTTAAAGTTGAAAACGTTATTACAAGTCACAAGAACTTGTAAGAGGAAAAGCTGAGTAAGCATAGAGATAAACCATGTTATGTTTATGAATGGGGAGACTTAATATCATTCCCACTCCTGAGTGAGGGCCAGGCTGGGAATTCTGATCTCTGAAGATTTATTTTATTGGCACTCTCTTCCGTTCTGCTCTGTTGCTGAGTCTTGAGGCCACTTGGGGGCATTTTTTTTCCAGCTCCTAGCTTAATGGAGAGAACCTAGAGCCCCCTCCAGCGCAGAAACTTCTTTCATTAAATTTGCAGCCACTAATTCCCATCCTTCTACTCTCTTTCAAATCTCAGGCCTGAAGATTGCTGTCTAGTTTTGTAACCCCTGTGGACTGCCATCCTTCAGTTCTCAGTCGTTGCTGTGACTTGGTTTCTTCTTGGTTTATGGCATCTGTATATTTCTTTCTTGCTTCTGAATTTAACTGTTATATTCTTTTAAAATAATCTGTTTTGTCTGGAATTTCTATATTCAAAGTGGGAAGGAATGCTTCCGACTACCAGCTCAGTATACTTGTTTTTCTCTTCTTTTGAAAAAGTTGAAAGAATAGTACAAATAAGACCCATATATCCTTCCCCTAGATCCATCAATTTTTAACCATTTCTCCTTTTTTTGAGCACCCCTCTCCCCACTCACTTACACTCACATTCACATACTTTTTTTTTTTTCTGAATTATTTGAAAGTTAGTTGCAGATAACACATCTTTCCTCAACACTTCAGCAGGCATCTCCTAAAAGTAATACACTCTCCTACAAAATCAAAATATCAGTATCACATCCAAGAAAATGATTATTAATTCATTGTGTCACCTGATGTATAGTCCAAATTCCCCTGATTGACTCCTAAATGTCATTTTTTGCTGTGTATGTGTATATATGTGTTTTCTTACCTGGGATCCAGCCAGTGTTCGTGTATGGCATTTGATTATTTAGTATCTTTTAATTTAGAATGATCTTGTTTTTCCTAACACTGAGCTTTTTGAAGTGTTTAGGCCAGTTGTCTCATAGAATACCTCACATTTTAGATTTTTCTACTTGTTTCCTAATGATTCAATTCAGGTTAAACAGTTTTGGCAAGAATACTGTATGGGTGATATTTTAAACTTCTCATTGCATTGTATCAGGAGGTGCATAATGTCAGCTTGTTAAATTATTGGTAATGCTAAGTTTGATCTTTTGGTTAAGGTAGTGCTTACCGTATCTTTCCCCAGTAAACATACATTTTCTCCTTTGTAATTAATAAGTTGTCTGTGGAATGATACTTTGAGGCACCGTGAATATTTTCTTCCCTGATAACCATTTTACCTAAAGATTTTAGCGTCCATTTTTGTTGCTTGCCTGAATCAATAATTGTAATTGGAGTTCAGTACAGCTTCTTGACCAGCTCTTTATACACTGTTTATTTACTTGTTCCACAGGTATTTATTGAATAGGTACCACATCAGGTTCTGTGCTAATCACAGAACACCGTCTGCTGGTGTCTTTGTGGTGCCTATAGTCTGATGGAAGAGATTGACATGAATCAAATAATCACACTGATGTCTACTTATAGATTGTGATAACTATTATAAAGGAAGAGAATGGAGTGCTGTGAGAGATTATAAGGGGAGAATTCACCTTTTCGGGGAGTTCAGGAAAGATTTCCCTGTAAAAGTAATATATGAGCTAAGAGCTGAAAGATGTAGAGTTATATGGGCAAGGAGTAGGGTGTTGGTGGCAGTTAGGTAGAAGGTCCTGAAGAGGGAAAAAGCATGGTACATTGAAAAAAATGTATATTCAAGTAGTGTCCAGGCACTCAGCATAGTGTCTACTATAATAGGTGTTCAATAACTGTTAGTAGAAGGAGGATGGAACTGAAAACTAGCCTTGGTAATTACTGTCGCCGGATTATCTTATAATAAAAGGATCAACTCCAAGGCTTAGAAACCTAAACAGTTGCTTATTATGTGCCAGGCAGTGTTTTAAATGTTACCTATATTAATTCATTTAATCTTGAGATAGATACTACTATTACCTAGTTTTACAGATGAAAATTTAAGTATAGGTAAATTAACTTCCCCAAGGTCATATAGTTAGTAAGTGGCAGGAAGTAGGATTAGAACTTAGGCAGTCTAGTCCTAGTGTTCATGTTCTTATCCATCATACAATAATACTTCCCGTTTCTTAAAGTATATACAATACCTTTCTCAGACTGGCGTTCCAGGGCTTCCATAATGTACTGCCTGTCCACCTCTTCAGTGTCCTCTTGTTATCCATGTAAATAAATCCTTATTCCAATTTCTCTGATCCCTCAATAATTGCTGGTCCCTAGATCACTCCTTGTATGTCTCTCTGTGTTTGAAATTTTACTTCTGCATTTTCCCATCTGGAATATCTGTTAAAATTTTATCCATTCTCTAGACCCAGTTCAACTATAAATAATGCCTTTCTCGACCATCCAGACTGTGATCTGGCCCATTTCTTGAACTTTTATGTGCACTTACCTTTTAATTTTATCTGACAAAGTACTGTGTGTCTCTTGAGCTGTGTTGTTATTAAAATAATTTATTATTATTAAATTTTCTTATTTAGCATTGTTTACCATTAAGTAAATTATAAGCTGCTTTATGGTAGGGATGATGTCTGAGACTTGAGTTGATCACAATACCCTGCATTTATTTATGCACAATAGATAAGTTGATATGATTATTTGTTTACTAATATTTTAGATATAATGACCATGGAATGCTAAGTGTTGGAGGTGTATAATAAATGTGCTAGATTATGTGTTGTGAGAAATTTCTTTTATGCTCTTAGCATTGGGTGGTCTAAATATGTTGTCTTTATCAAAGTAAAATGGCATGTATATGAAAATGATTTTGAACTGTAAATGACTAGATACAAAAGATAGATTTAAGAAAAACCATTCATAGATTATGTAGCCTATTTGTTGACCTAAACTTAAATTGCCTAACAGGAGTCAGTCAATAAATAAACATTAACTAAATTAATAATCATGGGGAAATACTTGAATAAGTCAGTTAAATCTCCTGAGCTTGTATTTATTAGTAAAATGAGAGAAACAATATTGATACTTTTATATGCATCAGAGAAGAAGAAATGCCATAGGTCAAAGAAAATTCACCACTTTTTATATTTGACTTAAATTTTGTAATAGCAGGATATTACATTTTCGATTTTCTCTCTTCTTCATGTTTTCCGTACTCAGACTTGTTGAGGGAATTGTAATCTTGTCTCCTATCCTATCTGCCTGTATATATACCAGTAAGAAGCCAAGCAGAATTTTCAGTTTGAAAGGAAAATTTCGAGAAATTAAGGCGTTACTGAGCATTAGGATCGTGGTAATGGAGGGGAAAAAATGGGACAATTTATTCAACAACCACTGTGTGTTCTTGATGTTCCATTAAATAGTTGATACATCTAGTGTTTATGCCCACAGAATACATCAATTAATACCAAGAAAGACATAGAAATGGTGTTCGAAAGGGAGAAGTTTAGAAAGAATAACCAAGTCAGAGCATTTTGGAACTAATAGCGCTGACCCCCATGCTTGCTTGAACTTTCTTGTCATTTTCCATTTGAAAAAAATCCTGTAAGGGGCCGGCCTGGTGGCGCAGTGGGTAAGTTCACACGTTCCGCCTCAGTGGCTTGGGGTTCACCGGTTTGGATCCCAGGTGCGGACATGGCACTACTTGGCAAGCCATGCTGTGGAAGGCGTCCCACATATAAAGTAGAGGAAGATGGGCAAGGATGTTGGCTCAGGGCCAGTCTTCCTCAGCAAAAAGAGGAGGCTTGGTGGCAGATGTTAGCTCAGGGTTAATCTTCCTCAAAAAAAAAAAAAAATTCTGTGGGCTTTCTTTTCTAGTAGAAAGGTAGTTTTATCCCAAAGAAAGTGATTCCTCTCTCAGCATTTGAAATTTATCTTTAGAGGCATGTCCTATTGAAATGATCACTGGGTCTGCCTTCTACATTTAGTTACATTTTAATGATTATCAGCTTACAGGTTTCTAGACTTTATTAGCTTAAAGATCTTATAATATATCTAATGTGGTGACAGATTTTATAGAGATGTCAGGTTTTATAGTTTATCGTGATCTGAGTAGATTTATAAGAAATTTTATTCTTAAATCTTTGTATTTTTTTCACTTTTTCCAGATTTATTGAGATATAATTGACATAAAATATTGTATTAGTTTAAGGTGCACAACATAATGATTTAATATATGTATATATTATGAAATGATTACCACAATAAGTTTAGTTAACGTCCATCACCTCATATAGTTACAGTTTTTTTTCTTGTAATGAGAACTTTTAAGATTTATTCTCTTAGCAACTTTCAAATATAAAATACAGTATTGTTAACTATAGTCACCATGGTGTACCTTGTATCTCCAGAACTTATTTATCTTATAACCAGAAGTTTGCACCTTTTGACCATCTTTATCCATTTCCCCCGCTCCCCACTCTCTGCCTCTGGCAGCCACCAATCTTTTCTTTGTTTCCTTGAGTGAAGTTTTTTCAGAATCCATATATAAGTGAGATCATACGATATTTGTCTTTCTCTGATTTATTTCACTTAGCATAATGCCCTCAAGGCCCATTCATGTCATTACAAATGGCAAGGTTTCTTTCCTTTTTATGGGTGAGTAATATTTTATATATTAGTGCTTTAATGCTGCAAAGAACATGGGGATGCCAATATCTTTTCGAGATAGTGATTTTGTTTCCTTGGTATCTATACCCAGAAGTGGAGTTATTGGATCACGTGGTAGTTCTAGTTTTACTTTTTGGAGAATCTCCATACTGTTTTCCATCATGTCTCCACCAATTTGGATTCTCACCAACAGTGTGCAAATGTTCCCTTTTCTCCACATCCTTGTCAACACTTATCTCTTGTCTTTTTGCTAATGGCTGTTCTGACAGGTGTGAGATGATATCTCATTGTAGTTTTGATTTGCTTTATTTGATTATTAATGATGGTTTTTGTATACCTGTTGGCCATCTGTGTGTCTTTTTTGGAAAAATATCTGTTTAACTCCGCTGACCATTTTAAAAAATCAGTGTTTTTTGTTTTTTTCTGCTATTGAGTTGTATAAGTTTTTTATATATTTTGGATATTAACCCCTTGTCAGATATATGATTTGCAAATATTTTCTCCCATTCTGTAGCTTGCCTTTTCATTTTGTTGATGGTTTCCTTTGCTGAGCAGAAGCATCTTAGTTTGATGTAGTCCCGCTTGTTGGTTTTTACTTTTATTGCCCTTTCTTTGGTGTCAGATCTAAAAAATCATCACCAAGACCAATGTCAAGGGACTTACCACCTATATTTTCTTGCAGGAGGTTTATGGTTTCAGGTCTTATGTTCAAGTCTTTAATCCATTTGAGTTGATTTTTGTGTATGGCGTAAGATAGGTATCCAGTTTCGTTCTTTTGCATGCGGCTGTCCAGTTTTCTTCACACAATTTGTTGAAGAGTATCCTTTCCCCGTTGTGTGTTCTTGGCCCCTTTGTTGTAAATTAATTGACTGTTTATGTGTGGGTTTTTTTCTGGGCTCTCTGTTCTGTTCCATTGATCTGTGTGTCTGTTTTTATGCCAGTACCATACTGTTTTGATTACTATGGCTTTGTAATGTAGTTTGAAATTGGGAAGTGTGATGGCTACAGCCTTGTTCTTTCTCAAAATTGCTTTGGCTATTTGGTGTCTTTTGTGGTTCCATATAAATTTTAGGATTTTATTATTTATTTTATTTTACTTTTTGAGGAAGATTATCTCTGAGCTAACATCTGCTGCCAGTCCTCTTTTTTGCTGAGGAAGACTGGCCCTGAGCTAACATCCATGCCCATCTTTCTCTACTTTATATGTGGGATGCTTGCCACAGCATGGCTTGACAAGTGGTGTGTAGGTCTGTACCTGGGATCCAAACCGGCAAATCCCGGGCCACAGAAGCAGAACATGCAAACTTAACCACTGTGCTGCCAGGCTGGCCCCTTATTATTTTTTATTTCTGTGAAAAATGCTATTGGAAATTTGATAAGGATTGCACTGAATCTGGAGATTTGAGTTTTGGGTATTATGGACATTTTAACAATATTACTTCTTCCAATCCATGAGCATGGAATATCTTTCCATTTATTTGTGTCTTCAGTTTATTTCATCAATGTCTTAGAGTTTTCAGTGTACAGATCTTTCACCTCCTTGATTAAATTTATTCCTAGGTATTTTGTTCTTTTTGATGCACTTGTAAATGGAACTGTTTGCTTTCTGATAGTTTGTTGTTAGTGTATAGAAATGCAACTGATTTTTGTGTTGACTTTGTATCCTGCAACTTTACTGAATTCATTTATTAGTTCTAACAGTTTTTTTGGTGGCATCTTTAGCGTTTGCTACTATAATATCATGTCACCTGGCCTAGAGACAGTTTTGCTTCTTCCTTTCTGATTCAGATACATTTTATTTCTTTTTCTTGCCTGATTGTTCTGGCTACGACTTCCAGTACTATGTGAATAAAAGTGGTGAGAATGAGCAACCTTGTCTTACTCCTGATCTTAGAGGAGAAGCTTTCATCTTTTCACTGTTGAGTATGATGTTAGCTGTGGGCTTGTCACATATGGCTTTATTATGTTGAGGTACGTTGTCTCTGTACGCACTCTGTTGAGAGTTCTTATCATGAATGGATGTTGAATTTTGTCTGATGCATTCTCTGCATCTGTTGAGAGGATCGTATGATTTTTATCCTTCATTTGTCAATGCAGTATATCATATTGATTGATTTATGGATGTTGAATCATCCTTACCTCCCACAGTTTGCTAATATTTTGTTGAGGATTTTTTATCTTTGTTCATCAGAGATATTGGCCTATAATTTTCTTTTTTTGTAGTGTCCTTATCTGGTTTTACTGTCAAAGTGATGCTGGCCTTGTAAAATGAATTTGGAAGTGTTCCCTACTCTTCTGTTCTTTGAAAGAGTTTGAGAAGGGTTGGTATTTATTCTTCTTTAAATGTTTGGTAGAATTTACCAGTGAAGCCGTCTGGTCCTGGACTTTTCTTTGTTGGGTGGTTTTTAATTACTAATTCAATCTCCTTATTAATAATTGATCCATTTAGATTTTCTGTTTCTTCATGATTCAGTCTTGGTAGGTTGTTTGTATCTAGGAATTTATTCATTTCATCTAGGTCGTCCAATTGGTTGGCGTATAACTGTTCATAGTAGTCTCTTATAATCCTTTGTATTTCTGTTGTATCGGTTGTAATGTGTATAAATTATATTTTAATAATTGAAAGTATAATACAAATTTGACCTACTTTCTAGGTTTAAACATCTCTGAGTGGTGTTTTCTCACCGATGGAGAATTACTTCCAAGCAGAAGCTTACAACCTGGACAAGGTGTTAGATGAATTTGAACAAAACGAAGGTGAGAATTTACTTTGGTGAATCTCTTTGAATGTATTTATGATATGGAGAATGTGGGGTTATGAGTGGATGCAGTACTTTAAGAAAAATAAAATCAGGGCCAATGATTTAATGACAAAACTATTACATAATAATGTCCAGAGGAAGAACTAACATTTTTTAGCACTGTGTGTCAGATACTGCGCTAAACCATTTTTACATGGATTATATTATTTAATGTTTAAAATAATCCAATGAAAGTAGATCTTATCTACATTTTACAGATAAAAATAGAGGTTCAGAGAGGTTAAGCAACTTCTCCAGAGTGGCTTGGCTACTAAGTGTTGGGATTAGAATCCAGGCAGTATGATAGTGGAGCATGAGCTCTCTCTACTCTATACAACAAATTTATGGTCAAGAAAAGTTTTAGAATGTGTGGTTGTATTTCCTAAGCTAAGAAAAATAGCCTGTTGTGTATTGATTGGCCAATAAAGTAAAGATACATTTTAAACCTAATTTTAAAAGATTTACGTTTTTTTTTTTTTTTTATTAATGTTATGATAGATTACAACCTTGTGAGATTTCAGTTGTACATTTTTGTTAGTCATGTTGTGGGTACACCACTTCCCCCTCTGTGCCCTCCCCCCACCCCCCCCTTTTCCCTGGTAACCACCGATCAGATCTCCTTATCAATATACTAACTTCCACCTATGAGTGGAGTCATATAGAGTTCGTCTTTCTCTGACTGGCTTATTTCGCTTAACATAATACCCTCGAGGTCCATCCATGTTGTTGTGAATGGGCCAATTTCGTCTTTTTTTATGGCTGAGTAGTATTCCATTGTGTATATATACCACATCTTCTTTATCCAATCATCAGTTTCTGGGCATGTAGGCTGGTTCCACGTCTTGGCTATTGTAAATAATGCTGCGATGAACATAGGGGTGCAACGGACTCTTGAGATTTCTGATATCAGGTTCTTAGGATAGATACCCAGTAATGGGATGGCTGGGTCATAGGGTATTTCTATTTTTAACTTTTTGAGAAATCTCCATACTGTTTTCCATAGTGGCTGTACCAGTTTGCATTCCCACCAACAGTGTATGAGGGTTCCTTTTTCTCCACAACCTCTCCAACATTTGTCACTCTTGGTTTTGGATGTTTTTGCCAATCTAACGGGTGTAAGGTGATATCTTAGTGTAGTTTTGATTTGCATTTCCCTGATGATTAGCAATGATGAACATCTTTTCACGTGTCTATTGGCCATACTTATATCTTCTTTGGAGAAATGTCTGTTCATGTCCTCTGCCCATTTTTTGATCGGGTTGTTTGTTTTTTTGTTGTTAATCGGTGTGAGTTCTTTGTATATTATGGAGATTAACCCTTTGTCGGATAAGTGGCTTGTAAATATTTTTTCCCAATTAGTGGGCTGTTTTTTGTTTCAATCCTGTTTTCCCTTGCCTTGAAGAAGCTCTTTAGCCTGAGGAAGTCCCATTTGTTTATTCTTTCTATTGTTTCCCTCAACTGAGGAGTTATAGTGTCCGAAAAGATTCTTTTGAAACTGATGTCAAAGAGTGTACTGCCTATATTCTCTTCCAAAAGACTTATTGTCTCAGGCCTAATCTTTAGGTCTTTGATCCATTTTGAGTTTATTTTGGTGTGTGGTGAAAAAGACTGGTCAATTTTCAATCTTTTGCATGTGGCTGTCCAGTTTTCCCAGCACCATTTGTTGAAGAGACTTTCTTTTCTCCATTGTAGGCCCTCTGCTCCTTTGTCGAAGATTAGCTGTCCATAGATGTGTGGTTTTATCTCTGGGCTTTCAATTCTGTTCCATTGATCTGTGGACCTGTTTTTGTACCAGTACCATGCTGTTTTGATCACTGTAGCTTTGTAGTATGTTTTGAAATCGGGGATTGTGATTCCGCCGGCTTTGTTTTTCTTTCTCAGGATTGCTTTAGCAATTCGCGGTCTTTTGTTGCCCCATATGAATTTTAGGATTGTTTGTTCAACTTCTGTGAAGAATGTTCTTGGGATTCTGATTGGGATAGCATTGAATCTGTAGATTGCTTTAGGTAGTATGGACATTTTAACTATGTTTATTCTTCCAATCCATGTGCATGGAATGTCTTTCCATCTCTTTAAGTCATCGTCAATTTCTTTCAAGAAAGTCTTGTAGTTTTCATTGTATAGATCCTTCACTTCCTTGGTTAAGTTTATCCCAAGGTATTTTATTCTTTTCGTTGCGATTGTGAATAGGGATTGAGTTCTTGAGTTCTTTTTCTGTTAGTTCATTGTTAGTGTATAGAAATGCTACTGATTTATGCACGTTAATTTTATACCCTGCTACTTTGCTGTAGTTGTTGATTATTTCTAATAGTTTTTCTATGGATTCTTTGGGGTTTTCTATATATAAGATCATGTCGTCTGCAAACAACGAGCGTTTTACTTCTTCGTTACCTATTTGGATTCCTTTTATTTCTTTTTCCTGCCGAATTGTTCTGGCCAGCACCTCCAGTACTATGTTGAATAGGAGTGGTGAAAGTGGGCACCCTTGTCTTGTTCCTGTCCTCAGAGGGATGGCTTTCAGTTTTTGTCCATTGAGTATGATGTTGGCTGTGGGTCTGTCATATATGGCCTTTATTATGTTGAGGTACTTTCCTTCTGTACCCATTTTACTGAGGGTTTTTATCATAAATGGGTGTTGGATCTTGTCGAATGCTTTCTCTGCATCTATTGAGATGATCATGTGGTTTTTTCATTTTGTTGATGTAGTGTATCACGTTGATTGACTTGCGGATGTTGAACCATCCCTGTGTCCCTGGTATAAATCCCACTTGATCATGGTGTATAATCTTTTTGATGTATTGCTGTATTCGTTTTGCCAAAATTTTGTTGAGGATTTTTGCATCTATGTTCATCAGTGATATCAGCCTGTAGTTCTCCTTCTTTGTGTTGTCCTTGTCAGGTTTGGGGATCAGAGTGATGTTGGCTTCATAGAATGTGTAGGGAGTTCTCCATCTTTCTCAATTTTCTGGAACAGTTTGAGGAGAATAGGTATTAAGTCTTCTTTGAATGTTTGGTAGAATTCTCCAGAGAAGCCGTCTGGTCCTGGACTCTTATTTTTGGGGAGGTTTTTGATTACCGTTTCTATTTCCTTACTTGTGATTGACCTATTCAGATTCTCCATTTCTTCCTGATTCAGTTTGGGGTGATTGTAGGAGTCTAGGAATTTGTCCATTTCTTCCAGGTTGTTCAATTTGTTGGCATATAGTTTTTCATAGTATTCTCTTATGATCTCTTGTATTTCATTGGTATCTGTTGTGATTTCTCCTCTGTCATTCCTAATTTTATTAATTTGTGATTTCTCTCTTCTTTTCTTGGTGAGTCTGGCTAGGGGTTTGTCAATTTTGTTAATTCTTTCGAAGAACCAACTCTTTGTTTCATTGATCCTTTCTATTGTTTTTTTTGTTTCAATATCGTTTATTTCTGCTCTTATTTTTATTATTTCCCTCCTTCTACTGACTCTGTGCTTTGTTTGTTCTTCTTTTTCTAGTTCTGTTAGGTGTCGTTTGAGGTTGCTTATGTGAGCTTTTTCTTGTTTAGTCAGGTGAGCCTGTATTGCAATGAATTTCCCTCTTAGGACTGCTTTTGCTGCATCCCAAATGATTTGGTATGTCGTGTTCTCATTTTCATTAGTCTCCAGATAAAATTTGATTTCTTCTTTAATTTCTTCAATGATTCATTGTTTGTTGAGAAGCGTGTTGTTTAGTCTCCACATTTTTGTCACCTTTCTCTGCTTTTTTCTTGTAGTTGATTTCTAGTTTAATAGCATTATGATCAGAAAAGATGCTTGATATTATTTCAACTCTCTTGTATTTATTGATGTTTGCTTTGGTTCCCAAAATATGGTCAATCCTTGAGAATGTTCCATGTGCACTTGAGAAGAATGTGTAACCTGCTGTTTTTGGATGAAGTGTTCTATATATATCTATTAAGTCCATCTGGTCTAATTTTTCATTTAATTCTATTATTTCCTTGTTGATTTTCTGTCTGGATGTTCTGTCCATTGGTATTAATGGTGTGTTGAGGTCCCCTACTATTATTGTATTGTTGTTGATGTCTTCTTTTAGTTCTATTAAGAGTTGCTTTACAAATCTTGGTGCTCCTGTGTTGGGTGCGTATATATTTATAAGTGTTATGTCTTCTTGGTGGAGAGTCCCTTTTATCATTATATACTGTCCCTCTTTATCTTTCTTTATCTGTTTTGCTTTGAAATCTACCTTGTCTGATATTAGTATAGCGACACCTGCTTTCTTTTGTTCATTATTAGCTTGGAGTATTGTTCTCCATCCCTTCACTCTGAGTCTGTGTTTGTCTTTGGGGTTGAGGTGTGTTTCCTGGAGGCAGCATATTGTTGGATCTTGTTCTTTGATCCATCCTGCCACTCTGTGTCTTTTGATTGGGGAGTTCAATCCATTTACATTTAGAGTGATTATTGAGATGTGGGGGCCTACCACTACCATTTTGTGTCTTGTTTTCCAGTTTTCTTCAATTTCCTTTGTTACTTGTCCCATGGTTTAATCTGTTCTGCTGTAGAGCTGCTACTCTCTGTTGTTGTCCTTCTACTTATCTCCTCTGCTCTTGGTTTTGTAGCCCGTTTCCTTTTTTGGATTTTTCAGGAATGAGGGTTTTCCTGAGGATTTCCTGTAGAGGAGGTTTTGTGGCAATGAACTCCCTTAATTTTTGTTTATCTGGGAAAGTTTTTATTTCTCCATCGTATTTGAAGGATATTTTCGCTGGGTAGAGAATTCTCGGCTGTAGATTTTTGTCCTTCAGATTTTTGAATATATCATTCCACTCTCTTCTAGCCTGTAAAGTTTCTGCTGAGAAATCTGCTGATAGCCTGATGGGGGTTCCTTTGTAGGTTAGTTTCTTTTGCCTGGCTGTCCTTAGTATTTTCTCCTTGTCGTTGACTTTTGCTAGCTTCACTACTATATGCCGTGGAGTTGGTCTTGCATTGATAAAGTTTGGAGATCTATTGGCTTCTGTCACCTGAAGATCCATCTCCCTCACCAGATTTGGGAAGTTCTCGGCCATTATTTCTTTGAATAGGCTTTCTGCCCCTTTCTCCTTCTCTTCTCCCTCTGGTATACCTATAATCCTTACGTTGCATCTCCTAATTGTGTCTGATAATTCTCGGAGAGTTTCTTCATTTCTTTTTAGTCTTGCTTCTCTCTCCTCCTCTGCCTGCAGCAATTCTATATTGCCATCTTCCAAATTGCTAATTCTTTCCTCCATATTATTGGCCCTACTGTTCAGAGCATCTAGATTTTTCTTAATCTCCTCTATTGTGTTCTTCATTTCCAATATTTCTGTTTGGTTCTTCTTTATCGTATCAAACTCTTTTGTGACATAGGTCCTGAACTCGTTGAGTTGTCGGTCAGAATTCTCTCTTAACTCATTGAGTATTTTAATGATGGCTGTTTTGAAGTCATCATCATTTAGGTTATATATCTCATTTTCTTTGGGATTGTTTTCTGTGTATTTGTTACTTTCTTTCTGTTCTGGAGATTTAATGTATTTTTTCATATTGCTTGATGTTGTTGATTTGTGCCTCCGCATGGAAATAGAGTTTAGTTGCTCCTTTCACTTGTTTCAGCTGCTGCGGTGGGGGAGCAGCTATTTATACTGCACCAACCAGGAACCCTGTCCGCAGTTGGCTAACTGGGCCTGGGCCCCTCCTCGTAGTCACAGTGGTCCTTTGGATTCCCTCCTCTGCTGTGGGGGCCGTCACAGGGGGGCTTCAGGCTGCTGGTGCCTACTGTTGCAGCCCACCTAGATGTGCTCCCTCCTTGGGGTCTGCAACGGTGTTATGGGCTTTTCCAGCGGCCAGGGGTGGGATCACTTATATTTGTCGCTCCGTTGCTGTCGGCACCCACAAAATCTCACTTGTCCTCTATGGGTCGCAGGAGAGCTATTGGCATCTTCTACAGTCTGTGGTTAGTTCACCTAGCTATGCTGTTTTTGCCCTGGGGTCTTCCAGCCTTGTGGCTGCCGGCTGGGTGCTTTCTACTGGTGCTGTGCAGAGGCTTTCCCTAAGGCTGCTGTGAGCCTGTAGGGTTTCCCCCTAGGCTACGGAGCTGGGTCTCTGGAACTCCCCCCAGCCCCAGTCCTCTCCGAGATCTCCGGCAATCCCTAGCCCCATGGGGCGGGCAATGGCAGCTGGAGGTCGCCCCGCCCTCTGGGCTTCTCTCCGGGACTTTCCCGGAGTTGAATGCTGGGCGTTGCCCCTCCGCTAAAGGCAGACAGAGAATTCCGTCTGCTACCCAGGCAGAACTCCGGAGCTTCCCCTCCGGGGCGCAGAGCCGGCCCCTGGAACTTCCCCTAGCCCCAGTCCTCTCCGAGATCCCCAGCAATCCCTAGTCCCACGGGGCGGGCAACGGCAGCCGGGGGTCGCCCCGCCCTCTGGGATTCTCTCCTGGACTTTCCCAGAGCTGAGTGCTGGGTGTGGCCCCTCTGCCAATGGCAGACAGAGAGCTCTGTCTGCTGCCCGGGCAGAATTCTGTAACTTCCCCTCTGGGGCGCAGAGCGGGCCTCTGGAGCTTCCCCCAGCCTCAGTCCTCTCCGAGATCTCCGGCAATCCCTAGCGCCATGGGGCGGGCAATGGCAGCTGGAGGTCGCTCCGCCCTCTGGGATTCTCTCCAGGACTTTCCTGGAGTTGAATGCTGGGCATTGCCCCTCTGCTAAAGGCAGACAGAGAGTTTTGTCTGCTGCCCGGGCGGAACTCCGGAGCTTCCCCTCCGGGGCGCAGAGCCGGCCTTTGGAACTTCCCCCAGCCCCAGTCCTCTCTGAGATCTCCGGCAATCCCTAGTCCCACAGGGCGGGCAATGGCAGCTGGGGGTCGCCCCACCCTCTGGGCTTCTCTCTGGGACTTTCCCGGAGTTGAGTGCTGGGCATGGCTCCTCCGCCAATGGCAGACAGAGAGTTTTGTCTGCTGCCTGGGCAGTATTCTGTAACTTCCCCTCCGGGGCGTGGAGTCGGCCTTTGGAGCTTCACCCAGTCCCAGTCCGCTCGGAGATCTCCGGCAATCCCTAGCCCCACCGTGCCGGCAGTGGCAGCTGGGAGACCTCCATACCCTCAGCGACTCTCTCTGGGACCCTCCGGGTGCCGCGAACACCAGGTGGGATCTCCCCGCCAATGGCGGGGAGAGACTCTCCCCGTGGGCCCAGGTGTGCAACTCCAAAGTTTCCCTCTGCGTTCAGGAGTAATTGCGGGGGGTTTAGGTAGGGTTCTGGTCACCTGTTTCCACCGTCGCTCCTCTGTTGTGTGCTCGCTCCTGCCCTAGATGTGTGTAGATCTTCTGGGGGCATCCGTTGGAAGAAAGCCGCTTGCGGGTACTAGGCTGCTCGGTCGGGGTTGGAGAGTTTTCACCTATTTCCACATCCTCCCAGAGGAAAGTCCGTCCGCCTTCCGATGTATAGTCGCGTGGGTATCTCAGACGTCCTGAGATGCTGTCTGGATATCCTTTGTTAAGCGATAAGTGTCCAAATAATTGTAGACTCGAAGGGGGAGAGACAAAGAGGACTACTCACAGCGCCATCTTGGATCCTACATTTTTAAGTAACTTCTAAAACTGTTAAATTACACATTCTCAAGGCCCAGTGTAAAAGTGTCTGCTTAAAATTCACTTCATTTAGGTAAAGCTTTTCCTTAAATTCCCCTCTCGGTATGGCTTGAATGGATAAGCCATAATTAAATCTCTGTCTTTCACTTTACCCTCTTGCCTGGTGTTCTCTGTTCTAATGGGAAATGGCATGGCATGGAACAAGTTTACAAAGTGATATATTTCCATCTAAAGTCCATGATTTTAGTAATGGTCCCCAAACCTTTATCATATACAGTGATTCAGGTTGTTCTTTGATGGCAGTTGGGAAGAGAGATTAGTTGATTCTGTTGTCTTAAGTGTATGATAGAGCAAGCCCTGAAGAGAAGGTAGTAGGGAATGGCCTCTTCTTCTCATGGTTCACCATTGATGACCCAACGCTACCTGTAACCCAGGCTCATTCCTGATTCGTGTAAATGTGAGCTCTACTCATTTGGGACTTTATTTTATCTAGGTGGGCTTTGGAAGACGTATTCTCCTCTGAGCTTCGATCGTGTGTACGAGTATTTTCTCACCCCTTTCTTTGGTTGGGCCCTGTATGTATCACAGTCATTTAAGTCATGAGATGTTTACAAAGGTGCTGCATCTAATCATGTGAATTCTATGCTGCTAGAATCCCACTGACTCTACTTAATAAAACTTAGTTCATTACATCAATCTCTTTGTGACTTCTGTAGATTCTAGGAAGGGATTTTGTATATAGTTGATTTTCAATACAGTTTTGTTGAATCAGTTAAAATTGTCATTTTAGTTTGAAAATATAGCATTTGCTGACAAAAAGATAACTCCTTTAGAAGGAGAAAAATTTCGGAAGCCAGCTACTTGTTTGTAACTTTCTTTTTTAATCTCAGTATCAGATGCATTAAAACTACCACCTCTGGCCTGATGCCTTTGCAAGTATTTTTTAAATAAAGTGATTTCTCATTTTGTGTTAATTTCCTCCTCTTTTCTTTTTGGTGAGGGAGATTGGCCCTGAGCTAACATCTGTTGCCAATCTTCCTCTTTTTGCTTGAGGAAGATTGTCGCTGAGCTAACATCTGTGCCAATCTTCCTGTATTTTGTTTGTGGGACACCTCCACAGCATGGCTTGATGAGCAGTGTGTAGGTCTGTGCCTGGGATCTGAACCTGTAAATGCGGGGCCGCCAAAGCAGAGCACACAAACTTAACCACTGTGCCACCAGGCTGGCCCCTAATTTCCTCCTTTAAATGAAAAATATACCACACACAGACTGTGATGACACTAGATAATAAACATTATGCCCAGACAGCAGGTAGTTGAATAATTTATTAAAATTAAAATTAAATTAAAGTTAAAATTAAATTAAAATTAAAAATGAAGTTTTTAATACCTGAGCATTCCTGTTTGAATATTATTAAATATTGTTGTAAGAAGCACTCTTTCCTTTTTGTTTCTAGAAACCAGCTTGGAAATAAGATTTCTATTTTTTTTTAAAGGAAGCACATGTTGCTAAATCTCAAGTCTCTGCTAGCCCAAATTTGGTAAACTTGGGATTGAACACTCAGAGTATACTAAATTCATCTCCACATAATCTGATGTTTTAAAGCTTTTACTGTCTGCCCTTTCTAGCTTTTTTTTTAACTACTTCCTTAAACTAATTTTTTTCAACCCAAACCGATTTACTTATTGCTCTCTCACATTGTTGTTTTTGGGATTATACTTGTCCTTGTTCCCTTCCTTGTGAATGCCCTCTTTTCCAAGCTTAACATAAAATTGTCTTTGAAGCCCAGCCCATTTCCTCCTGCCTCCATGAATTCAAGCTTGCTACCTCAGCCTGTAAAATATCCTTCTCCTCTGAATTTATTTTCTACTACTGCATAACAGTTTTCAAATACTTATGTTGTCCTGTACTGCTAATTAGATATTCATGTGTATTCTATCTATTTCTTATTCTTCCAACTAGATTATGTACTTCTCGGAGGCCAGAGCTATCATTTAATCTTCATGTTCCTCACACTCACTGTGGTAGATACTCACTTAGCATGTATTTATTGTGTACCTCCTCCGTACCAGGCACTATGCAAAGTGAGGACTTACATTGATGGAAAGTAATGGTTTCTGCCTGAAAGAGTCAGGTAAATAAGCCATTGCATTACAGTGTAGCAGATGCTTTAACAGAGATAGGAACAGTGTGCTAAGGGAGCATTAAAGATTAACGTTACTGCTGAGAGGAAAATATATTTGCATAATATCAGGACTGTGGAGATGAGATTTATTGTAGGAAGAAAGCAGAAAAAGGAATAAGTGTAGTATTTCTTATTTCTCTAATTAAACATACACATAACACTGTAACTTGGAAAAATAACCATCATAGTCATGATCTGTTAAAAAGTAAATGGAAACATTATGGGAAATTATGTTTTAGATAGAATATAAGTGGGTTGACTTAATAAGACAATGAATACTTTTTGCCAAATGTCCTCAGATAATAATGTAAATATGAACCTAATTAATAATGTGTTATGACATGGTTATGAGTAGAATTTCATATCCTATAGCAAACTTGTTTTTAAACTTATTAGTGTGGACAAATTTCAAATACATACAAAGTAAACAGAATAGTATAATAAGCTCTAGTGTACCCAGTACCCAGCTTTAGCAGTGATTGACATACTGTCATTTTTGTTTCATATATATCTTCAGCCACTCCTCATTCCCTGCTTCATTGTTATTTTTTTATATTTTTTAAAGATAAAATTTACATACACTAAAAAGTATAGATCTTAACGATATGGTTTTGACAAATAGATATAGCCACGTAACCCACATCTTAGTCATCATGTAGATTATAGAGCATCTATCTACTTCTACAGAAAATTCCTTTGCTTTCCTCTCCGCTCATTTACTACATTGTTTTCACGGTTCTGACTTGTTTTCTATCTTAGATTAGCTTCTAGTCTGCCTTGTGCTGGGCCAATCCAAGGCCTTCCACATTGCTGGACACCCCCTCCTCCAGCCCCCCGCTCTCTAGTACAGCCTGTGGGCCACTTTAATTATGTTACTAGATTGGGGTAGAATTCTTTGGTTGTTTGGAATCTTCTGGGATATTACCATTTGATGACATATAATACAGGGAACAGTCAAATATATTTTCTCATTCTTAGCTAAAAATTAGAAACTTCATATCCTAAGAATACTCTGTTTTCAGATGTCTTAGGAATATTTTATTTTCAGAGTATATTTGCAAATGTAGTTGATTGACTCAGTCCTAGCTTTTCCAGTATTACCAGTAATCTTACTGTAATTATTTATTTTTTCAGATGAAACAGTTTCTCCTATTTTATTGGATACAAAGTGGAATAAGATTCTAGATTCCCCTTCTCGCCAACCTGCGGTTTCTCATGAGTCACAGCCACAACTGAAAGTCTTCTCCCTGGCTCATTCAGTTACTCTCACTACAGAGGGAGAGGACCATTGTGCTAGTGGACAGGACTGTAGTCTAAATCCAGAGATCACCACGATGTGGATTGATGAAAATGCTGTTGCAGAAGATCAGTTAATTAAAAGGAACTGTAGTCGAGATGATCAATGCAGTGCTGTCGAAGTAGGAGAGAAGAAATGTGGGAACCTAACTTATCTGCCAGAAGAGAAGAATGTTCTTGTTGTAGCCGTCATGCATAACTGTGATAAAAGGACATTACAAAGCGATTTACAGGATTGTAATAATTATAATAGTCAATCCCTCATGGATACTTTTAGCTGTTCACTGGATGACGAATACAGACAAACTGATCAATTTAATTTTAGTATAAATGGGTCCACTGAAAAAGATATAAACTCAGAGAAACAAATGGATCTGTTGAATAGACCAAATGCAGACGAGGATCCTGTTAAACGTGTATGTACTACTTCATCTGATAATCTAGCCAGTGTCTGTTCCACGTCACAATTAGAGGATGATGAAAATATAGGTAGAGACCCCTCCATGTCTGCGATTACAAGTTTAGCATTTGATTCAGTGATCTCTTCCCAGGGAACAGATGGAAGTCCTGCTGTTAAAAAGCAAGAGAACTATATACCAGATGAGGTTCTCACTGGCAAAAACGGCTCTCCTAGGACAGATGTGGAAAGTCCAAATTCCTTTTCCTGCTTGAGTGAGGCGATTTTCATGAAAAAAGAGCCAGCAGAGGAGAGAACAACTGAAGAATCCATGCAGTCTGGTTTACCTTTGCTTCTCAAACCAGACACGCCTAATGGGTCTGGAAGGGATGATAGCTGTGAACAGTTTTCAGATTGCCTTGTGCCCACTGAAGTTAGAGCTGATGAAAATGAGAGTTTTAAACATGCGGAAATTCTTGGCACTACAGAACTTCTTAATATGACAGAGCATTTCTCTGAATCTCAGGAGATGACTAATTGGAAATTGACTAAACTAAATGAGATGAATGACAGCCAGGTAAATAAAGAAAATGAGAAGTTCCTGCAGTTGGATCAGCCTGAGGACACTCACAATGATAGGGGAGGAGAGAGTGATAGAACGGCAGAAGCAGGTCTAGATTTAAAAGGAACTTGTATGAATGAAAGTGAAGGATGTGATTTCTCCACTGTTACGGATACACCAGCAGCAAATTCTCTATCTAATTGTTGTGATTCCTATGGAATGCAGAGCCCAGTTGTTTGTTTTATTCCAAAGACTTTACCCTCCAAAGAAGATTCAGTAACGGAAGAAAAGGAAATAGAGGAGAGCAAGTCAGAATGCTACTCAAATATTTATGAACAGAGAGGAAATGAAGCCACTGAAGGGAGTGGACTACTTTCAAACAGCACTGGTGACCTAATGAAGAAAAATTATTTACACAGTTTCTGTAGTCAGGTTCCATCAGTGCTTGGGCAATCTTCACCCAAGATAGTGGCAAACCTGCAGTCTATCAGTGTTCCTTTTGGTGGTGCAAGACCTAAGCAACCTTCTAATCTTAAACTTCAAATTCCAAAGCCATTATCAGAGCATTTACAAAATGACCTTCCTGCAAACAATGGAAATAACATTAAAAACAAAAATGATGTTCTTGGGAAAGCAAAATTAGGGGACAACTCAGCAACCAATGTATGCAATGCCTCTTTGGGAAACATCTCTATTGCTGACACAAATGGGGAACATTTAGAAAGTTATGAGGCTGGGATATCCAGTAGACCGTGCCTTGCATTAGCTCCAGATAGCCCAGATAATGATCTAAGAGCTGGTCAGTTTGGAACTTCTGCCAGAAAGCCATTTACCACTCTGGGTGAGGTGGCTCCAGTATGGGTACCGGATTCTCAGGCTCCAAATTGCATGAAATGTGAAGCCAGGTTTACATTCACCAAAAGGAGGCATCACTGCAGAGCATGTGGAAAGGTAAGTTGTGTGTATCAGGTCAGAAATCTGGCATGCCCATTTTGTAATGCTCTAATTTTCAATTAGAAATTAATAAAGGCAATATCAGGTGAACATACTTCTGGTTGAGATGGCTTTATAAATAGCTTTTGAAAACCAGTGCTAGGAAATTTCTAAATAAAAAATGAGCTTGCTGATTCTTAGTGTTTATGTGATTTTTTTGTTGCCAAGACTTAAGCTGAATCAGTTTTCATGAAGAGATGAGAATTGAGGAAGTGTTAACTTTGTGGTTTCTATATTGATAGATATTTGGTTAATGAAATAGTTTGAAATAAGGAGGTTACTCACTCCGTTTAAGAAATATTTGTGACTGACTTCATATTTTTTAGTTCTTGATAAATTGAATATTACACTTAGAATCCATGCCAGTTTTTTGTGTAGGATTTTTGCCATTGCGCTAGACTTTCTAGAACTTTTTATATATGTACACACACACATATTTTTGCCTTTTCCCTCATATAACTTTGATACAGAATAGAGTTCAAGGTTATAGATCCTTGTAACAAGGTTATAAGAAGAGTTGATATTCCTTAGCTCTCCCTAAATTCTGTTAGCTAGTAACACATCAGTTTATTTGTTTGGTTCTTTTTGTTGTTTTTGTTTTTTGGTGAGGAAGATTGCCCCTGAGCTAACATCTGTGCCACTCTTCCTCTATTTTTTGTATATGGGACACCGCCACAGCATGGCTTGATGAGCAGTATATAGGTCTGCACCTGGGATCCAAACTCATGAACCCTGGGCTGCTGAAGTAGAGCACGTGAACTCAACCAGTATGTCACTAGCTGTTTGTTTTTTAAGAAACAAGGAGGAAGGGAGATTTCGGTGTTTATTTTTTTTAAATTGCCAGCTTTTTTTTAATGCTGTTTGTTGTTGTTGTTGTTGTTGTTGAGGAAGACTGCCCCTGGGCTAACATCTGTTGCCAATCTTCCTCTTTTTTTTCCCCTCCCCAAAGCCCAAGTACATAGTTGTATATCCTGTTGTAGGTCACTCTAGTTCTTCTACGTGGGATGCTGCCTCAGCATGGCTTGATGAGCAGTGTGTAGGTCCACACCCAGGATCCGAACCTGTGAACTTCGGGCCCCCAAAGTACAGCATATGAACTTAACCACTCAGCCAGGGGATCAGCCCCAGATTTTGAATTTTTAAAAAGAATGCAAGCTTAGGTGTCAGATCTAGATTCGAACTTCAGCTTTGTTGCTGTTAGCCATATAACTTTATTAAGCCTTAGTTTTTAATAAAAACAAAACAAAAATATTAATCATTTTTATTAGGCTGCTGTGAAGACTAAATGAGATTATAGTAAGTGCTCAATAATTAACCTCTATTTCCCTTCTTGCTTGATTTATTGATCTGTCTGTATTACTTAGGATGCTTTCAACTTTAAGGAACAGAGTACCTGACCCTCAGTGACTTAGACAAAAATAACATTTATTTCACATAACAGGAAGCCTGAAGATAGAGACCCTGTTATGTCTGGATACAGAGTCAAGATCACTGAACTCCTCTTGGTCTTCCCCTCATGGTCTCAATATAGTGGCACAACTCTAAGCATCAGGTCCAACCTGGCAGCTTCCCAAGTGCAAAGAAACTGGTTGGGGGCAAAAGAGCCCATTCCTCTTGCTGCCCTCTCATCTGGGAGGAAAGAATCCCCAGCAACTAATGTCCGTTTATTGGCCAGTTCTAGACTACAGGTTCAATCTTAGACCAGTTACTGACAAAGGGGAGCAGAACTACCACGATTGGCTAAGATCAATCATGATTCATCTCCGGGGGCTCAGCCCAGTGTTGCCTGAATAGAAGTAGGATTCTGTTAAGAAGGAAAAGGGGGAGCGTGGCTCCTGGATGGGAAATCAGCAAGGCCTACCGTAGGGTCCTAGCACAAAAGAATCAAATGATGGGGAGCAGAAAGAAGTTAAAGCTTGACTGGGCTGTTCATCTGTAATTATTAAAGTTTGAAGAAAATAATGTGTTTAATTCTTCAATACTTTGCACTCTGAAGTAAACCTATGGTCGGTAACCTGAACAGTCTTCTATTGGGGTATTAGAGATGTCATTTTTATATTGTTCTATGTTTTACTTACTACTTTTAACATTTCCTGAAAATTTTGCTTTCTTAAGCAAATAGTAAAAACACTTTTGCTCCAGACCAGCATATCCAAATGCAATGAGTAAATAGGTAATTTACATGGATTCAAGAAGAAAATGGTGGCAAATGCACATAAGTTGAAAAATTAGATAGAATTTTTGCTAAGTGGAATTTATGAATTCATATGGATTATGGATTCATATTCCATCTTTTACCTTTCCATCTCCAGTTACCTCAGTGATGTTCTAAGGATTGATGAGATAATGTCTATAAAAATCCTTGAGCTTCTCAGAAGGAAAGGGCTTATAAACATAGGTATACTTTTTCTAGGTATTAATCAGATTATACTGGGAATGTAGCTAGAAAAATACTCCAGGAAATGTGATTTTGTAAAATAGTTTTTACTGTTGAAAAAAGAAATTGTTAAATTGTAATAGAAAGTAAGCATATCCAGTAATTTCTCTACTTAACATCTACAGCTAAATTCTCTTAAGCGTCACAAACATATATTGAGCATCTAATATATGAAGGGTTCTGGGCGAGGTATTGCAGATTCAGAGATACATAAATGGGGAGGTATGACCTCATGGAATTTATAATCAAGGGCAGTAATTTCAGTGAGTGGGGCGAGGAATATTTGGATTTCTTGAAGTTTTTCAAAAATCCTGAAAAAACTGTGAACCACTGATCTGAGTAGACAAACAGACCATCCCACAACAAATTATAATGCAGTGTATTAAGAACCAGTTATGTGTGCTTTATATTCATTCATTCTTATTTAATCTCTATCACAGTCTTGTAGAATGGGTTGTTAACTTTTTCCTATTTGACAGATCAAGAATCGGAGGCTCAGAGAGGTCAAGGAATATGCCCAAGGTCACACAGCTTGAAAATGCTAGAGTCAACTTTGAAGCTGGTACTCTTTCTTTCAGTCATACTACTTCCCCTAGAATATCTCCTTATTCATATTAGCAGTATGAACAAAATACTTTAGGATCATTGAGGAATGAGAGCTTAATTTTTCCAAGAATGGCAGAGGGAGTTAGGAGTCATGATACAAAAAGACTGTTTGGAAAGGGAGCTATAAAAAAAGTGGGTATAATTTATGGAACAAAGTTCTAAAGTATGTGAGAAAAATGGGATCTCAGCGGAGCATCGGTAGCGTCAAGATAAAAACACACTTGAATATAGAAGGAGTTAATAGAAAATGTGGAATATTATTTAACAGAGTATAGGGCTTATATTCAGTTCTTGATAAGTAGTAGATATTATAATTGTTATAGCATTCATCTTGGTATAATGTAATTAAGTGAAATATAAAATAATTGCACTAGAGTTTATGAAAGTGTTGAAATATTGCCACTTTTTCCTATATTGCTATAATGGTGATCAAGACACCTGGATTCCATTCTTCATTGTTAATTGGAAAAGCATGTCACACTCTCTAAAATGTTCAGCAAATGTGAGTTTTTTATTTCATACATTATTTAGATAATGACTTTAAATAGCAGCATCCTTACTTCTCCTGTACGATAGGTGATAAATTGGAGAATAGAGTGTAGAGAACTCCTTCCTCAAAAGGTACCCTCTAGGTTCAAATGATCACCATTATTCTGTATCCTTATTAATCGCCTATGGAAATCACTGATTCCAGCAGACCATGGTTATCTTCTGTTGGGCTCCATTTGCCACAAATATTTTGATCCCTTTTTATTTGATCTTTTGACTTCAAAGGGCTGTGAAAGCCATTAAGTTTAAGAGTAAAAGAGAGAGGAGTTCTTTTGAAAGCGAAGAATTTCTAAAAGAAAAGAAGATGTCTTTTATTTGGTCATTTGCAAGTCTTTGCCACACTTTATCGATTACTGTCACTGATGTGGCCAGTTATTGTTCACTAGGTGCCAGCTGGTAAACTGTTCTGTCTACTACTTGATAGAAGTAGACATAAAAAATAGCCTTTAAAAGAAAAACCTCTTGAAATTATACTTATAACTTAGATATTTTGTATTTGTTTGGAGTGGTGTGAAAGATGAGAATAGAATACCATTTTTGAACACTCCCACTTTATGCTAGGCTTGTCTAGTCTAACATCACGATTTTCTGAAACACAGTTACAAGCGAGAAAAGTACGCCTCAAGTAATTTGCCTAAATTCTCAGAGTTTCTAAATGAGAGTGTATGGATTTTAAGACAGATCTGACTCGAAAGCCCCACGCTCTTTTTACTACACTGGACATAGCAACAAAATTTATCTACTAGAATTGCCTACTAAAAATGTAAGTCATTGTCTTTTGGTGAACATACGTTTTGGGCAGTGGTAAAGGATTGGGAATTTGAGTATTTGAATTTTTAAGGAAGACAAAAATGTTGAGTGGTGCTATCAGGAGATGGGGAACCTATCAAAGTTAGCAGGATTTTAGGTTTTCCTTCTCCCATCAGGTCTTGAACTACAAAGTAGGAAAAGAACAATATGGGTGCCAACTCATTGAATGAGGAGAGATTTAGTCACAGTAATATATGTATACCGCTCCAGTTTACTCACACTATTTTTCCACTGTAGTTGACTTAAAAAAATATAATTCAAAATAGATGAGTTTTTACTGCATTAGTGATTAGAAACTGTAGGAGAGATAGTCTGGGAAAGAGTACTGGAATGGGTATGGAAAAAGCTCTGGGCTTCTGTTTCCTCTTCTGTAAAAGGAAAGAATAGACTTTATCCCTCTTCTTTGCATCTCTGAAAGAGCTGTGTTCTTTCTGTGTTTGAACTTCTTTGTTTGAAAAAAAGTACAGGACCGGAAAGATTTGTGTTAGCACTGATTTATCTCTGTAAAATTATTACTAAACTTACTGATTAGCTGAGATCACTTTGTGGGAAGAGTATACCATTTATTTTGTTTAATTTTGAAATGTGCTGTGTTTAAAGTGTTTTTTGAAAATCATCTCAGTTAGACTGCAATGCTCTTTGTCAGGGTACCGTTTTAGGAGGCTACACTGAGAGGTTTATTTACAATCACTGTTTCCTTTTTTCTTCATTTCCAATACTTATTTCTTCAAGATCCCTTTAGGCACACAAGATCTTAATCACTTACAGTTTAAAAAAAAATAACTTGATGACATACATAATGTCAAAGTGACATATTGAAAAATGATCTAGATCAATTTTTAATATAGTTCTAGAAGGGTTTCCTCCTTCAGACACTTGAAGTTACAGATATTTTACATTTATTTAACATTTATAAATGTAATTATAAAATGTTACATTTTATATTTTTATAACATATATATTTTATAACATATATATTTCATAAGTTTATATTTATATAATTTATATAATATGTATATGTTTAAAATGGCAAACTATAGTGAGCGTCTATGCCTTTAATTTGAATTAGTGTTCCACAGTAAAATCAGGAGTAATTTTATCTATAAAGGTATATAACAGAACTATATAATAATATTTTGATATTTAATTCATTATAACATATTTTTAGTTTAAGTGAAAAAAATACTTTAAGGAATTAAAATACATTAAAAATAACTGTTCAAATTTAAAATTGAGAATAAAACACACATTTTGAGAAGGGATGGAGAGACCCGGTACCATTTTTCTTTTTTTTACACCAAGTAATATATATACTTTGAAGAGGCAGCCTCCTGCTTCTACATATCCCTAGTCTAATGTCCTAGACATATTCACTTAAAAAAATTAGTAGACTATTTTTTAGAGTAGAAAAATCGAGCGGAAAGTACAGAGTTCCTCCCCCACCTCCCCCCCGCTTCCTGGTTGACCCAAATAACATCTTGCACTAGTGTGGTACTTTAGTTAAAATTGATGAATCAGGGGCCAGCCCCGTGGCCGAGTGGTTAAGTTCACGTGCTCCACTTTGGTGGCCCAGGGGTTCCCTGGATCCTGGGCGCGTACATGGCACCGCTCGTTAGGCTATGTTGAGGTGCTGTCCCACATACTGCAACTAGAAGGACCCACAGCTAAAATATGCAACTATGTACTGGGGGGATTTCGGGAGAAAAAGCAGAAGGAAAAAAAAGGAAGATTGGCAATGGTTGTTAGCTCAGATGCCAGTCTTTAAAAAAAAGAAAAAATTGATGAATCAGTACTGACACAGTGTTATTAACTAAAGTCCTATATAAGAAATATATACTGTAGTGTACATTAGAGGTCACTCTTTGTGTTGTACAGTTCTATGAGTTTTGATAAATGCATATTATGTATCCTATCACAGTATCATGTATAACAGTTACACTACCCTAAAAATCCTTTGTGTACCAACTACGCATCTCCCCTTTCCTCTCCCTGAACCATTGATCTTTTTAGTGTCCCTATTGTTTTACCTTTTCCAGAATGTCTTATAGTTGGGATCATACAATATGTAGCCTTTTCAGACTGGCTTCTTTCATTTAGCAATATACATTAGGTTTGCTCCATGTCTTTTTGTGACTTGATAACTCATTTCTTTTTATTGCTGAATAATATTCTATTGTATGAAAGTACCACAGTTTGTTTATTCATTCAGCTATTGCAAGATATCTTGATTGCTTCCAGTTTTTGACCATCATAAATAAATAAAGCTGTTATAAACATTTGTGTGCAGGTTTTTGTGTGGATGTAAGTTTTCAGCTCATTTGTATAGATACCTAGGGGCATGATTGCTGGATTGTATGGGAAGCCTGTGGTTTTCTTTGTAAGAAACTGCCCATTTGTCTTCCAAAGTGACTGTACTATTTTGCATTCCCATCAGCATTGAATGAGAGTTCTTGTTGCTCTACATCCTTGGTAGCACTTGGTGTTGTCAGTTTTGCATTTTAGCTATTCTAATAGATGTCGTAGTTTCTCATTTTAAAAAATATTTGCAATTCCCTAATGACATACGATGTTGAACATCTATTCATATGCCTGTTTACCATCTGTAGTATCTTCTTTGGTGAGGTATCCATTCAGACACTCATTTTTTAATCAGGTTGTTTGTTTTCTTTTTTTGTTGTTTCTGTTTTGAGGAAGATTAGCCCTGAGCTAACATCCACTGCCAATCCTCCTCTTTTTGCTGAGGAAGATTGGCCCTGAGCTAACATCTGTGCCCATCTTCCTCTATTTTATATGTAGGACACCTCCACAGCATGGCTTGATAAGCAGTGCGTAGGTCTGCACCCAACATCTGAACCAGTGAACCCTGGGCCACTGAAGCAGAGCACGTGAAATTAACCTCTGCACCACCTGTTGGCCCCTGTTTGTTTTCTTATTGCTGAGTTTTAAGAGTTCTTTTTACATTTTAGATACAAGTTCTTTTGTCAGATGTATCTTTTGCAAATATTTTCTCCTGGTCTGTGGTCCATTCATTCTCTTAGATATCCATTTTTAATTATTTTAGAAGTATCTCTAAGTATTTAACAACACATTTCTAAATAATGCATTTCAATAGAATTACTTAGATGTTTTCTTTTTTAAAAATTTTTAAAATTATTTTTATTTTTATTTTGTTGAGGAAGGTTAGCCCTGAGCTAACGTCTGCTGCCAATCCTCCTCTTTTTGCTGAGGAAGACTGGCCCTGAGCTAACATCTGTGCCCATCTTCCTCTACTTTATATGTGGGATGCCTGCCACAGCATGGCTTGCCAAGTGGTGCTATGTCCACACGTGGGATCCAAACTGGCAAACCCCGGGCCGTGGAAGCGGAACATGAGAACTTACCGCTGCACCAGCGGGCTGACCCCTAGATGTTTTCTTGATTATCAATTTTAGAAATGATCTATTGAGATTTCAATTATGATTTTATTTACATGTTTTCTTGTTTATTGTTTGTCTCTCCAATTCATGTCTAAAGCTCCATGGGGATAAGGATCTTTTCTGCCTGCCTTGCTGCTATATCCTCAGCCCTAGCACGTAGTGGGTACTCACCAGATATTTGTTGGATAAACAAAGAAATGAGTGAATACTGTCTCTTAATGCAGCAGTACATCTTTTTATGCAACACCTTGAGTCTTTAGATGATAGTATCAACTTCAGAATATAGTGGATATAAACTTTGGAAAATATTTTAAATTAGTTGTATATGTTTTTTCTATTTAAGGACAGATTCAAATCAAAACAAGTTTATTTTCCTAATTTCCTATTTACTTACCTATTGATGAGAACCAGTAGATATAAGAGTAAGAAATGGATGCTTTAACTAGAATGTTGCATGGTAATTCACAGTTTCACTCATACTCTGCCTGAAAACCTGTCTCTTGTTATTAACATTATGATTTTAATTATTCTGGCATGATAAAAACAGGATCAGCATTTGGATTAAACATGGACTCTAATGAAATTAGGGAAGAGTTTTCCATTCAGACCTTGAAAAGGCTGTGTTGGCTAACATTCGGCCTCACCTATGTTGTGGCACTTATCACACAGTATTATTTTTGTCTTTCTCCCTCATTGGGCTATAAGGATCCTGAGACTGGTTTTGATTTATCTTCGTATCCCCAGCATCTAGCACAATACCTATCACCTCCAATTTTTCAATAAATGTTAATGAATGAATGAGTCCTAAATCATTAATTTATTCAACAAACATTGAGTGCTTGTTATTTGTCTGTCACTGTGCTTGGTGCTGAGTTTACACTGATGGCATTGTAATACTTACCTTCATGTAAATATTAGTGGGAATAACCAAAATCAGACAAGCATATAATTACAAATTGTGATACCGACTATGAAGGAAATAAACAAGGAGGGGTAATATAAAAAATAGGGAGGGGAAGAAGGTCTGGGAAGTCCTCTGAGAAGTGACATTTTAGATGACTCATGAAAGTTGAGGAATCAGCCATTCAAAGAACAGAGAAGACTGCTTCAGGAGGAATTAACAGCATGGACAAAGCCTCTGAGGTAGGAAAGCACCTATTCAAGAAACTGAAAGGAATTCATTGTGGTTAAGATATGGAGAGTAAGGGAAGAGTTACCTAAAAAGCTTGGAGAGGAAGTCAGGGAATAGATCATGTTGGGCTTTGCAGGACATGTAAGGAGTATGATGGGAAGCTGTTGGAATGGATGAGCTCACCTAGGGAAGAGTATAAAGGGGGAAGGGAAGGGCGCCAGGGCTGAGCCAATGAGGTCAAGTGGAGAAGAAGGATCCTGTATAAGTGACTGAGAAGAAGTAGCCAGAGAGGTAGGCAGAAGACCAAGAAAATGTGGTATCTTGGAAGTCAAAAGAAGAATGTAGTTTGTCAAAGGAAGGGGATTATCACCTATGTAAAATGCCGGTGAGAGGTCAATAAGATGTGAATAGGAAAGGGACCATTGGACTTGGCTGCACCGGGGTCCAGGTCTGATAAAAGCAGACTTGGGAGAGCTGTGGATGCAGAAGCCAGAATGTTGAAAATGGGGAATGGGTTGGAAATGGAATAAAGATGAGGAGTTGGAGATGGCTTTTTCAAGAAGTTTTGCCGTGAGAACAGAAAAAAATTGGAGCAATTATTAGATGAAAATGGGTTATGGATGAATTTTTTTAAGGATAGGAAATACTATTCTATTAATATAATGCCATGAATTATCCTCTAGACAAGTTGTTTTAGGAGAAAAGTGAGATTGATCAAAGGAAGAGAAAAATCCTTGAAAATGCACAAGGGATGGGATCTATGCGCATGTTGAGAGTTTGCTCTTTAATGGGGAAGGAAGAGAAGGTGAAAACAGACAGAAGTAGGTTTATGGGTTTAGCAGTGAAAGCATGAAGAAATTTACATCTGCTTGGCTGATACTTCACATGGAAAATGTAAATATTGAGGAAAGTGAAATATAAATAATGAAGGTTTGAGAAGAAAGGGATAGTTATCTTGGAGTGGGAAAGTAACGCCTAGTAGAGAATTGAAATTTTGATAGCCCCGTGAGATTTGGTATTAAACCTTCAGTCAGTTTATGCTAGTCCAGTCCTGGTTTCATGGAATAGGCTTAGTATTTGTCTTTGGAGACATTCTGAGTTATTAGTTATCTTTGCAATACAGATAATTTGGATTGGGCAAGCAGGAAAAGTTCTAAAGGGCCAATGTATGGCACCATCTATCCATCCATTTCATTTATTTGTTCGTTCATTGATTCAGTGAGCATTTACTTATTGCTTAGTGTCCTGTTTTATAACCAAAGAGGTACAAAAAAAGTAGAAAAATGGTCACCCTACTGAAACATACTGCTCATGTTTCTGTAGATGACAAACTTAAATATATGAAGCAAGTAACAAAGCAATGACAAAGCATCGAATGCTCTACAATGGGGTGATGCTGATGGTGGTAGTGGTGGTGAGGAGAATATTTGTTTACTATGTGCCAAATACGTTTATAAATGCTGCTTATCTTATTTAAAAATACGTAACACCCTATGAGGTGTAGCTAGTGTTATAATGCTCATTTTACAAGTGATGAAATAGATCTAGAAAAATTAAGTAACTTGTTCAAAATCACGCAGCCAATAAGTGGAGTTAGGATTCAGACTCAGGCACTTTGACTTCTAGAGCCCACACTCCAAAACGTGTGCAGTGGTTTCAGGTAAAAAAAGAATAAGGGAGTGATGAAATTGAGGTACTTGACAGGACCACTTCTCTAGCCACACCTGGACTATGACCACAGAGTTCCTGGGCAGCCAGCTAAGAGGGAAACAGAAGGGAGCTAACATTTGTTTAGTACGTACGTAGTCTGTGATTTGTTTATTATCTAGTTTGATCTTCCTAGTAAACCTATGTGAAAGGTGATACCATCCCTGTTTTACAGTTGGAGAAACTGAGATGGTGGAACTAGGAACCAACTAAAGTTTTCTTGGCTATATGACTCATGCTCTTTTCCTGTAAATATAGTTGAGAGGATAAAAATAAAATAATAGGTTTTGTGGTGATTTCTCTTTCCTTAGCATTCCTGAGAGGAATGTCTGCATTTACACCATGTTTTCAAAGTAAATTTTACACTTATTTCAAAAAGAAAGGTGAAAAATGTCTGGAATTTATTTTATTAGAAGGCAATTTCTTATTTTAAATAAAGTTATATGTTAAATTACTTGCAATTTATTTTTTAATAACTTGAGTTACAGTCATTTTTGTTTAACATTTGAGGATTTTGTTAGTGAATATAGAATAACCTTCATAAGACCCTGAATTAGAAGCACATTAGGGTAATCTTTTGGCTTACAACTTCGGAGATCAATTTTCTCAAGGTTTGTCTGTCTTCTGCTAATATATGGGCTCTGGTTTTGCTCCTTGGCAAGCAGAGAGGTAGTAATTTCTCACACTGAACATTGGTTGAAATGTGGTGTTAAGAGCATTGTAAAGAGCAAAAGAGATCAATATTTCTCAACAAACCTAGGTTCAGAGTGACCTTGTAGCCATTTACTAGCTTCTTCATGATCTTGGGCAATGCACTTTCATCATCTGTAAAATGGTGGTAATAATACTTAACTTGCACAATTGTATATAATAAAAATTGATTGAATGAGTGAATTACAAGTATTAGAAGTAGTGTGTTACCTAGCACTGCATAGTGGATTGTCATTAATTGGTAGTTCATTATTTCAAATATATCTCTATGGAAAATTGGGTATTGTTTCTTTATAAAGTATTTCTTGTTGGTGAGTTGTAGAGTTCTTTATATATTCTGCATATCAATCCTCTATCAGATATCTGATTTGCAGATGTTTTCTCCCATTCCGTGAGTTGCCTTTTCACTTTGTTGATAGTGAAAGTTTTAAATTTTGATGAAGTTCAACTGATCTATTTTTTCTTTTATTGCATGTGCTTTATGTCTTATATCTAAGAAGTCATTGGCAAACGAAATGTCATGGAACTTTTTCCCTATATAGGCACACCTTGTTTTATTATGCTTCACTTTATTGCGCTCTGCAGATAATTGTGTTTTTTATAATTCCACCAGCATTTTTACCTTCCACCAGCAAAAATATTATAACTTGCTGAAAGCTCAGTGATGTTTAGCTTTTTTTTTTTTTTTAGGAAGATTAGCCCTGAACTAACTGCTGCAATCCTCCTCTTTTTGCTGAGGAAGACTGGCCCTGAGCTAACATCCGTGCCCATCTTCCTCTACTTTATGTGTGGGACGCCTACCACAGCATGGCATGCCAAGTGGTGCCATGTCCACACTCAGGATCTGAACCCGTGAACCCCGGGCCGCTGAAGTGGAAGATGCGAACTTAACCGCTGTGCCACCGGGCCGGGCCCATGTTTAGCATTTTTCAGCAATAAAATATTTTTGTAATTCAGATGTATGCATTGCTTTTTTAGACATAATGCTGTTGCACAATTAATAGACTACAGTACAGTGTAAACATAACTTTTATATGCACTGGGAAACTAAAAATTTGTGTGATTCACTTTATTGTGATATTTGCTTTATTGCAGTGGTCTGGAACTGAACCCGCCATATCTCTGAGGTATTTTCTTCTAAGAGTTTTATAACTTTAGTACTTACATTTAGGTCTTTGATCCACTTTGAATTCATTTTTGTATATGGTATAATGTAAGAGTCAAATTTCATTCTTTTAAATGTGGATATATAGTTTTCCCAGCACTATCTGTTAAAAAGCCTATTCTTTCCCCATTGAATTGTCTTGGCACCCGTGTCAAAAATCATTTGACTGTATATGTGAGTTTATTTCTGAGCTCTCTGTTTTTTTTTTTTTTTTTTTTTTGAGGAAGATTAACCCTGAGCTAACTGCTGCCAGTCCTCCTCTTTTTGCTGAGGAAGACTGGCCCTGAGCTAACATCCATGCCCATCTTCCTCTACTTTATATGTGGGACGCCTACCACAGCGTGGTGTGCCAAGCAGTGCCATGTCTGCACCCAGGATCCGAACCAGCGAACCCTGGGCTGTCGAAGCAGAACGTGCACACTTAACCACTGCACCACTGGGCCGGCCCACCTGTTGTTCTTTATATCTGTGTTTATGCTAGTATCACACTGTTTTGATTACTGTAGCTTCGTAGTAAATTTTGAAACCATGAAGTATGAATCTTCCAACTTTGTTCTACTTTGTCAAGATTATTTTGGCTATTTGGGATCCCATGAGGTTCCATATGAATTTAAGAATGGATTTTTCTATTTCTGCAAAAACCATTGGGGTTTTGATAGGGATTATGTTGAATCTGTAGATCACTTTGGATAGTATTGACATCTTAACAATATTAAGTCTTCCAATCCATGAACATGGGATGTCTTTCTATTGATTTATGTCATCTTTAATTTTTTCCAGCAATCTTTTGTTGTTTTCAGTGTATAAGTCTGTTACCTCCTTGGTTAAGTTACTTCCTAAGTATTTTATTCTTTTTGATGCTATCATAAATGGAACTTTTTTTTGAGAGGTTTTTAATTTTGTTTTTTATTCAGGTTATGATAGTTTAGAACATAGTGAATTTTCAGTTGTACATTATTATTTGTCAGTCACCATATAAGAGTGTCCCATCCCCTTTGTGCCCAACCCCCAAACCCTTCCCTCTGGTAACCACTAAACAGTTCTCTTTGTGTGTTTATTTTCCACATATGAGTGAAATCATATGGTTTTCAACTTTCTCTGTCTGGCTTATTTCATTTAACGTAATACCCTCAAGGTCCATCTATGTTGTTGTGTATGGGATGATTCTGTCTCTTTTTATGGCTGAGTAGTCTTCTATTGTATATGTATATCATATCTTCTTCATCCAATCATCAGTCAATGGGCACTTGGTTGTTTCCACATCTTGGCTATTGTGAATAGTGCTGCAATGAACATAGGGGGTGCATAAGCTTTCTTGAATTGTTGATTTCAAGTTCTTTGGATAAATACCCAGTAGTGGGATAGCCAGGTCATATGATATTTCTATTTTTAAATTTTTGAGGCATCTCCATACTGTTTTCCACAGTGGCTGCACCAGTTTGCATTCCCACTAGCAGTATATGAGGGTTCCCTTTTCTCCACAACCTCTCCAGCATCTGTTATTTTTTTGTCTTGATGGTTATAGCTATTCTAACGGGTGTAAGGTGATACCTTCGTGTAGTTTTGATTTGCATTTCCTTCATGATCACTGACATTGAACATCTTTTCATGTGCCTATTGGCCATCTGAATATCTTCTTTGAAAAAATATCTGTTTATATCCTCTGCCCATTTTTTGATTGAGTTATTTGTTTGTTGTTGAGTTGTGTGAGTTCTTTATATATTATAGCGATTAACCCCTTGTTGGATATATGATTTACAAATATTTTCTCCCAATTGTTGGCTTGTCTTTTTGTTTTGATGTTCGTTTGCCTTGCCTTGCAGAGGTTCTTTAGTCTGATGAAGACCCACTTGTTTATTTTGTCTTTTGTTTCCCTTGTCTGAGTAAACATGGTATTCGAAAAGATCCTTTTAAGACTGATGTCAGAGTGTACTGCCTATATTTTCTTCTAGAAGTTTTATGGTTTCAGGTCTTACCTTCACATCTTTGATCCATTTTGAGTTTATTTTTGTGTATGGAGTAAGATAATGGTCTACTTTCATTCTTTTGCTTGTGGCTGTCCAGTTTTCCCAGCACCATTTATTGAAGAGACTTTCCTTTCTCCATTGTATGTTCTTAGCACCTCTGTTGAAAATTAGCTGTCCATAGATGTGGTTTTACTTCTGGGCTTTCAGTTCTGTTCCATTGATCTGTGTGCCTGTTTTTGTAGTGATACCATGCTGTTTTGATTACTGTAGCTTTATAGTATATTTTGAAGTCAGGGATTGTGGTGCCTTGAGCTTTGTTTTTGTTTCTCATGATTGCTTCAGCTGTTGGATGTCTTTGGTTGCTCCATATGAATTTAAAGATTCTTTGTTCTATTTCTGTGAAGAATGTCATTGGGATTCTGATTGGGATTGCATTGAATCTATAGATTGCTTTAGGTAGTGTGGACATGTTAGCTATGTTTATTCTTCCAATCCATGTGCATGAAATCTCTTTCCATTTCTTTATGTCCTCACCTATTTCTTTCTGTAATGTCTTATAGTTTTCCTTATATAGGTCTTTCACCTCCTTGGTAAATTTATTCCTAGATATTTTATTCTTTTTGTTGTGATTGTAAATGGGATTGTATTCTTGAGTTCTCTTTCTGTTAGTTCATTATTAGAGTATAGAAATGCAACTGATTTTTGTAAACTGATTTTGTACCCTACAACTTTGCTGTAGGTGTTGATTATTTCTAATAGTTTTCTGATGGGATCTTTATGGTTTTCTATATATAAAATCATGTCATCTGCAAACAATGAGAGTTTCACTTCTTCATTGCCTATATGGATTCCTTTTATTTCTTTTTCTTGCCTAATTGCTCTGGCCTAAACTTCCAGTACTATGTTGAATAAGAGTGATGAAAGTGGGCACCCTTGTCTTATTCCTTTTGAAGAGGGCTGGATTTCAGTTTTTCCCCATTGAGTATTATGTTGGCTGTGGATGTGTCATATATGGCCTTTATTCTTTTGAGATACTTTCCTTCTACACCCATTTTATTGAGAGTTTATATCATAAATGAATTTTGGATATTGTCAAATGCTTTCTCTGCATCTATTGAGATGATCATGTGGGTTTTTTCCCTCATTTTGTTATTGCGGTGTATCACATTGATTGATTTGCAGATGTTGAACTATCCCTGTGTCCCTTGTATAAATCCCATTTGATCATAGTTTATGATCTTCTTAATGTATTGCTGTATTCAGTTTGCCAATATTTTGTTGAGGATTTTTGCATCTATTCATCAGTGATATTGACCTGTAATTTTCCTGCTTTGTGTTGTCCTTCTCTGGCTTTGGGATCAGCGTGGTGTTAGCCTTGTAGAATGTGTTAGGAAGTGTTCTGTCTTTCTCGCTTTTTTGGAATAGTTTGACAAGGATAGGTAATAAATCTTCTTTGAATTTTTGGTAGAATTCTCCAGAAGCTGTCTGGTCCTGGAGTTATTTTTTGGGAGGTTTTTGAATACTGTTTCAATCTCTTTACTTGTGATTGATGTATTTAGATTCTTTATTTTTTCTTTGTTCAGTTGTGGGAGGTTATTAGAGTCTAAGAATTTATCCATTTCTTCTAGATTGTCCAATTTGTTGGCTATAGTTTTTCATAGTATTCTCTTATAATCTTTTGTATTTCTATGGTGTCCGTTGTCATTTCTCCTCTTTCCTTTCTAATTGTATTTATTTGAGTCTTCTCTCTCTTTTCCTCTCTGAGTCTGGCTAAGGGTTGTCAATTTTGTTATTTTCTCAAAGAACCAGATCTTTGTTTCATGGATCCTTTCTACTTTTTTTTTTTGTTTCAATTTCTTTTATTTGTGCTCTAATTTTTATTATTTCCTTCCTTCTACTGACTTTGGGCTTTGTTTGTTCTTCTTTTTCTAATTTTGTTAGTTGTAGTTTGAGATTGCTTTTTGAGATTTTTCTTATTTGTTTAGGTGAGCCTGTATTGCAATGAATTTCCCTCAGAGGACCACTTTTGCTGCATCCCATATGTGTCAGTATGGTGTATTTTCATTTCATTTGTCTCCAGATATTTTTTGATTTCTCTTTTAATTTCTTCAATGATGCATTGGTTGTTCAGTAGTATGTTGTTTAGTGTCCACATCTTTTTTCCCTTTCCCAGCGTTTTTGTTGTTGTGGTTGTTGATGATTTCTAGTTTCATAGCCTTATGGTTAGATAAGATGCTTGATATTATTTCACTCTTCTTAAATTTATTGAGGCTTGCCTTGTTTCCCAACATGTGGTCTATCCTTGAGAATGTTCCATGCACTCCTGAGAAGAATGTGTAATCTGCTGTTTTGGGATGCAGTGTTCTGTATATGTCTATTAAGACCGTCTGGTCTAGTTTTTCATTTAAATCCACAATTTCCTTGTTGACTTTCTGCCTGGATGATCTCTCCATTGGTGTAAGTGGTGTGTTGAGGTCCCCTACTATTATTGTGTTGTTGTTAATATCTCCTTTTAGGTTTGTTAATAGTTGCTTTATTTACTTTGGTGCTCCTGTGTTGGGTGCATAAATATTTATCAGTGTTATGTCTTCTTGGTGGAGTGTCCCTTTTATCATTATGTACTGCTCCTCTTTTTCTCTCTTTACCTGTTTTATCTTGAAGTCTTCTTTGTCTGATGTAAGTATTGCAACACCTGCTTTCTTTTGTTCGCCATTAGCTTGGAGTATCGTCTTCCATCCCTTCACTCTGAGCCTGTGTTTGTCTTTTGAGTTGAGATGTATTTCCTGGAGGCAGCATATTCTTGGGTCTTATTTTTTAATCATCTAGCAACTCTGTGTTTTTTGATTGGAAGAATCAGTCCATTTACATTTAGAGTGATTATTGATATATGAGGGCTTAATGCTGCCATTTTATTGTTCATTTTCTGGTTCTTCTGCATTTCTTTTGTTTCTTGTCCCATGTATTTTGGACTATCAATTCGCTTAGGTAGTTTTCTATGCTGATTTTCTTAGTTTTCTCCTTATTTGTTATTTGTGTCTCTCTTCTAATTATTTGCTTAGTGGTTACCATGAGGTTTGCATAAAAAATCTCATAGATGAGATAGTCCATTTTCTGATAACCTCTTATTTCCTTAGACTAAGCTGATTCCATCTCTTTCCTCTTCCCTGTCTAAGTTGATATTGTCACATCTTATTCCATCCTGTGTTGTGAGTTTGTGGTTAGAATGACAAGGTTATATTTACTTTTGGTGTTTTCCTTCCCTTTATCTTCAATGTTATAATTGTTTGCTAACCTGTTCTGATAGAGAGCTGCAACTTTCTGTTTTTGTCTATCTATTTATCTCCTTTCTCAGGCTTTTGTAACCCCTACTTTTTCTTTTTTTCCAGATATGAGGGCCTTCATGAGCATTTCTTGTAAGAGGGGCTCTTATGGCAATGAACTCCCTTAGCTTTTGTTTATCTGGGAACGTTTTTATTTCTCTATCATATCTGAAGGATATTTTCACTGGATACAGTATTCTTGGCTGAAAATTTTTGTCTTTCAGAATTTTGAATATATCCTTTCGAGTCTATCCTAGCCTGTAAAGTTTCTGCTGAGAAATCTTCTGAAAGCCTGATAGAAGTTCCTTTGTAAGTTATTTTCTTCTGCCTTGCCTCCCTTAATATTTTTTCTTTGTCATTTGCTCTTGCCAGCTTTACTACTGTATGTCTTGGAGAAGGTCCTTTTATGCTGATATAGTTTGGAGATCTGTTGGCTTCTGTCATGTGTGTTTCCAGCTCCTTCCCCAGGTTTGGGAAGTTCTCAGCTGCTATTTCTTTGAGCAAGATTTTTGCTCTGTTCTCCTGCTTTTCTCCTTCTGGAATACTTATAATCCTTATGTTGCATTTCCTAGTTGAGTTGCATAATTCTCAGAGAATTTTTTCATTTCTTCTTAGTCTTAGTTCTCTCTCCTCCTCCATCTGAAGCATTCTTGTATTTCTGTCCTCAAGACTGCTGATTCGTTCCTCCATAATATCAGCCCTATTGTTCAGGGAGTCCAGATTTTTCTGTATCTCGTCCAGTGTCTTTTTCATCTCCAACGTTTCTGATTGGTTATTCCTTATAGTTTCAATCTCGTTTTTGAAGAATTTGTTCCTGATTTCGTTGAACTGCCTATCTCTTCTTTTAACTCATTGAGTTTTTTTATTATAGCTATTTTGAATTCTCTGTCATTTGGATTATAAGTTTTTGTGCTTTCAGGATTGATTTCTGGGTATTTGTCATTTTCCTTCTGGTCTGGAGATTTAATGTATTTTTTTCATACTACTTGAGGTTGTGGATTTGTGTCTCCATATAGAGATAGTGTTTGGCTGCAGCTTCTACCTGCTGCCATTGGGGTAAGGGGGAAGGAGCTGTGTAATCTGAGCCCACCAGGATCTCCATCAGCTGTGCCTGGGCCACTTCTTGGGGTTGTAATGGCCTTGTGGGATCTCCCAACAAATGAGAAAGGAATCACACGGGGGCTCCAGGCTGTTACTGGCTGCTCCCGCAGTCCTGCTCAGGTGTGCTTGCCCCTTTGGGACTGCAGCTATATTATGGCTGCAGCCAGGAGCTCATTTGCCTGGACTTGCAGCTCCACTGCTGTCTGGTCCTAGGTCATGCCAGCCTTTGTGCTTGGTGGGTGGGGCTTCCCAACTGCATCTGTGCCTGAGCCACTCCCTATGGACCTTGTGGTCCTGTGGACTCTCCCACCAGATGGGGATGTGGTCACATGGGGGCTCAAGGCTGCCATCATCTGTTTCCACAGTTGCACCAAGGTACATACCCACCCCAGGGGCCACTGTGGTGCTCTGAGCACTTCAGCCAGGAGAGCAGTCACATGGGTGCTGGGCTGCCTGGGGGTCGGAGAATGCTCACCTGTCTCCACCACCTTTGCGGGGGTAGTCCATCCACCTTCACATGTATGGCAGCACAGATCTCTCAGGCATTCTGATGTGCTGTGTGAGTATCGTCCACTGATCCATGAATGTCCGTTTAGTTGTAGTTCCGGGGGGGGAAGAAACAAAGGGAACAGCTCACTCTGCCATGTTGCTGACGTCCTGAGAGCTGGAATTGTTTTCTTAATTTCATTTTTGGCTCATTCATTATTAGTATATAGAAAGACAGCTGATTTTTCTGTGTTGACTTTGTATCTTGCGACTTTACTGAATTTGCTTGTTAGTTCTTACACAGTTTTTGTGTGTGGAATCTTTAGAGTTTTGCACATATAGGATCATGTATCTGTGAAAAGAGATGATTTTACTTCTTCATTTCCTGTTTCAGTGACCTTTGTTTTCCTTGCCTAATTTCTCTGGCTAAACTTCAAATAGTAAGTTTGAATAGAAGTGGCAAAAGAGCATGTCCTTGTGTTGTTCCTATCTTAGAGGAAAAGCTTTTAGTCTTTCACTGTTTCTTATGATATAAGCTATGGGTTTTTTTATATGTGGTCTTTATTATTTTGAGGTAATTTACTTCCATTTTTAGTTTGTTGATTGTTTTTATCATGTAAGTATGTTGAATTTTCTTAAGTGCTTTTTGTGTATCAATGATCATGTGGATTTTTTTCCCATTCTATTAATGTGGTGTATCACATTGATTGATTTTCCTATGTTGAACTATCCCTGCATTCAAGGAATAAATACCACTTGGTCATGGTTTATAGTCCTTTGAATATGCTGCTGAATTTTGTTTGCTAGTATCTTATTGAGGATTTTTTTTGTATCAGTGTTCATAAGGGATGTTGGTCTATAGTTTTCTTGTAGTATCTTCATCTGGCTTTGATATCAAAGTAATGCTGGCCTTATAGCATGAGTTAGGAAGTGTTCCTTCCATGTCAGTTTTTTTGGAAGAGTTTGAGAAATATTGGTGTTCTTTAAATGTTTGGTAGAATTTACCAGTGAGGCCATCTGATTTGGAGCTTTTCTTTCTTGGGACTTTTTTGATTATTGATTCAGTCTTTTTACTAGTTGTAGGTTTATTCATATTTTCTATTTCTTCCTGATTCAGACTTTGTAGGTTTTGTGTTTCTAGGAATTTGTCCATTTCATCTAGGTTGGTCACAATTTTTTTAAACCAGAAGAGAATTATTTGAAAATCACTGAGTAGAATATTGAGTCTGAAATCAATGCTTCCTTTGACAGAACAAATCAGAAGTTGGTTACAGAATGTCAGTTGACAAAATGTCATTGCTATATAAAGCAGCGATACAAATTGTTAAAACCATCACATTTTCAGTATATACATGTGCAAAAGAGATATTTAAGTGGGTTAGTAAACAGTGAAGAAATATTTAAATTTATTAGCTATGAAGAGGCAGAAATTAAAAATTTATGTCCATATCAAAAAATAGAAAATGTTGATGGTACTCAGTGCAGGTGATGTTAAGTTGAAACCAGTGTCTTTATACATTTAAAAACCCATATATATGGGGCCAGCCCAGTGATGCAGTGATTAAGTGCGCACATTCCACTTTGGCAGCCCAGAGTTGGCCAGTTCAGATCCTGGGTGTGGACCTATGCGCTGCTTGTCGAGCCATGCTGTGGCAGGTGTCCCACATATAAAGTAGAGGAAGATGGGCACAAATGTTAGCTCAGGGCCAGTCTTCCTCAGCAAAAAGAGGAGGTTTGGTGGCAGATGTTAGCTCAGAGCTAATTTTCCTCAAAAAAAACAAAGGGAATCATAAAAAAGAAAGAAAACCCATATGTATCAATTCTTAGAACTAATAATTCCTTTTTGGGGAAATAATTCTCAAAGAGCTTTAAACAAAAAGATGTTCATTTTAGTTTTACTTAAAATAGCAAGTACATTTGAAATAATTTCTGTCCAAATTAGATAATAAGTTAAATATATATACATTTGATTCAGCCATTAAAAATACTTATTATAAGGCAATATGAAAAGTGCTTATGATATATGAATAAAATAAAATGCAATCTCATAGTTAAGCTTTGTTTATAATTATAAAAATTATTCTTGGGCATAAAAACAAGTATACCTAAAGCAAACATATGAAATTGAAAACAAGTAATTTTAATTGGTGGAATTCTGGATAATTGTTCTCTTTTCGTTTTTGTTTTTAATTCTTATAGTGATTCTTAATATCGATTCAATTAAAAACAATTCAAGGTCTATGAAATAGTCTTGCAAAAATAGTCAAACTCAAATCTGATCAAATTTCTAGATCTATCAATCAATTTATAGGAAATACAGAGTTCAAGAGACACATTAAACAACACCACAAGATGGCAATCAGTGAAAATCCACATTGTGGGGAAGTACAGGACTCAGCTTCTCCAATAAAATATTTTTGAAGGAGAACCTACATAATAAAAGAGACTTAAGACAATCAGAGCATATGGACCTTATTTGATTCCTGATTCAAATATTACGTTAAAAAGCTAAATGAAATAAAAATTTTGATATATATTCATAAAAATTTATTAAAATACGCTATATTAAAAATATAAGACTAATACAGCATTGAATGTGTATATTAGAAAAGAAGAAGGGCTGGCCCCATGGCTGAGTGGTCAAGTTCATGCACTCTGCTTCGGCGGCCCAGGGATTTTCAGGTTCAAGTCCTGGGCGCGGACATGGCACCGCTCCTCAGACCATGCTGAGGTTTTGTCCCACATAGCACAACTAGAATATACAACTGTGAACTGGGGAAGAAGAAGAAGGAAAAAAAAGAAAAGAAGAAAAATCCCAAGTCAACTGTCTAAGCTTCCACTTTGGCAAACTAGAATAAAAAGAGCAAATTAAGTCCAAAGTAAGCAGAAGAACAAAATATTAAAAATTAGAGCACAAATCAATGAAACTGAAAACAGGAGCTGAGTAGAGAAAATTAATGAAACCAAAATCTGGTTCTTTGAAAAGATCAATAAAATCGACAAGCCTCTAGCCAGGCCAATGCCGAAAAGAGGAGGAGGACACAAGTTACTAATATCAGAAATGAAAGAAGGGACATCACTACACATCCCATTAAAAGGATAATAGAGTAATACTATGAAGAACTCTATGTACACAAACTTGATAACCTATAAGAAATGGACTAATCCTATTAAAGATATGATTTGCCAAAACTCTCACAAGAAGAAGTAGACAATGTGAATAGTCTTATATCTATTAAAGAAATTGAATCAATAATTAATAACTTTCCAAAACAGCACCAAGTCCAGATGGGTTCACTGCTGAATTCTACTAAAGATGTAAGGAAGAAATTATACCAGTTCTCCACAACCTCTTTCAGAAGATAGAACCAGAGAGAATACTTCCCAACTCATTCTATGAGGCCAGCATTGCCCTCATACGAAACCCAAAGTCATTACAAGAAAACTACAGGTCAATTTCTCTCATGAATGTAGATGCAAAAATCCTCAACAAAATATTAGCAAATTGAATCCAACAATGTATAGACAGAGTTATACACCATGATCAAGTAGGATTTATCCTAGGATAAATAAGGGAAATACAAATTAAAGCAAAAATGAGACACCGCTACACACCTATTAGAATGGCCAAAATTCAGAACACTGACAACACCAGATACTGGTGAGAATGTGGAGCGACAGAACTCTCATTCAGTGCTGATGGGAATGCAAAATGATACAGCCACTTTGGAAAACAGTTTGGCAGTTCATTACAAAGAAAAACAGCAATCATGCTCCAAGGTATTTATATAAATAACTTGAAAACTTATGTTCCTGCAAAAACTTGCACACAAATGTTTATAGCAGCTTTATTCATAATTGCCGAAACTTGGAAGCAACCAAGATGTGCTTGAGTAGGTGAATGTATAAATAAACTGTGGTGCATACAGACAATAGAATATTATTCACTGCTTAAAGGAAATGAGCTATGAAGCTGTGAAAAGACATGGAGGAATCTTAAATGCATATTACTAAGTGGAGGAAGCCAATCTGAAAAGGCTATGTACTGTATGATCCCAACTATATGATATTCTGGAAAAGGCAGGACTATGGAGACAGTGAAAAAAGATCTGTGATTATAGCGGTTGGTGGAGAGGGAGGAATGAGTAGGTAGAGCACAGAAGATTTTCAGAGTGGTGAAATTACTCTGTCTGATAATGGTGCATACATGTCATTATACATTTGTCCAAACCCATGGAATATATAACATAAAGAGTGAACTCTACTGTAAACTGTAGACTTTGAGTGATAATGGTATGTCAGTGTAGGTTCATTGATTGTAACAAATGGACCACTCTGGTAGGGGATGTTGATAAAGGGGGAAGCTAGGCATGTGTGGGGACAGGGTATGTGCCAAAATCTCTATAACCTTCTGCTTAATTTTGCTGTGAACCCAAAACTGCTTTAAAAAATTGTCTATTAAAAAATATATATATCTATATAAAATAAGTTCTATTAAAATATATAAATGAGGGGCCGGCCCAGTGACATAGTAGTTAGGTTCGTGCACTCCGCTTTGGTGGCCCAGAGTTTGCAGATTCAAAACCTGAGGGGTGGACTTACACACTCCTCAACAAGCCATGCTGTAGCAGCATCCCATATTCAAAGTAGAGGAAGATTGGCATGAATATTAGCTCAGGGACCATCTTCCTCAGGCAAAAAGAGGAAGATTGGCAACAGATGTTAGTTCAGGGCCAATCTTCCTCACACACACAAATATATACGTATATGAGACTGTTAAAAATGTTAATACTGCTTGGATATTTAATATTAAGAAACTTAATTTCTTAAGGTATGGTAATGGTATTCTTATGTTAAAATAGTCCTTATGTTTCAGAGCTATATACTGAAATATTTAATGATGAAATAATATCTGAGATTTATTTCAAAATGATTAAGTGGGAGAGAAATGGGTAAGGATTGGATTTGATAATTGTTTCACTTGGGTGATGGGCACTTGGGGGTTTGTTATGCTGTTATGTCTACTTTTATATGTTTGAAAATTTCTATAATAAAAAGTTTAAAAAATGAAGAATGGCCAGAATATGGTTACAAAAATAGGGATATGTTTAATTGCTTGCCTTTTACAAATTAGCACTTTTTAACCCACACGTGAAACTTACTACAACATAATATGTGTGTTATTTACAAGATAATAATAGGATATATAAAAACTAATTCATTGTGTGTTAAAGGAAATGAGTGATAACTTCAAGCAAGTTTAAATTTTTATGTTGAATATTATTTTCTTACAATTTTGGTCTTGTATCTTTCTATTTGTATAGCCCCACTTGGAAATAGTGTTGAAAGGTTAAATTAGAGACCTTTTGTAGCCTTTCCTGTGATATACTCTTAAAATTATTCTCATAATTATTTTTAATTAATAACAGTAAAGTTGGAACAGTTGTTTGGACAGAGGTAGGGTTGGAATCTGACTGAACTGCTTTAGCTCTTACTGCATTGATTTTGGTATATGCTAATAAACAAGGGGAAAGTACTGTTCAGCACTTAAGAATTTTTGCAAATTGTTACTGTCGGTCCTTGTGAATAGCTGGATATTGGTCGGTCACAAGTATTTTCTTCTCCTGTTTTTTGTTCGTGAAAGGCAGTTATTTTTGTCATAATTACAGGGCTTTTTGAAGACCTGGGACATCATTTTTTCCATTTTCTAATTTGGAAAGAAATAAGTGAGCATTTGATGATTTGAATTTTCAAGAATTACAAAGGAGTATGTGTTATTCACACTGTAAAGGGTGTATAAATAGGCACAAAGTGGTACTTGAGTATAGAGCTGTTCATAAATTTGGCAGTAGGGTTTGTTACATGGAAAGCCATGAGTGGGAAATTTTAAAAGGAAAGGAAAGGGAAATAAGGAAACTATCATACATCCAGTACCTATTATGTGTTACCAATTTTAGATGTATTATATCATTTAATTCTCATAAAAGCCTTGTGAGGAGGATATTAATATTTCAATTCTACATATGAGGAAAAACTGAGACTCGAGAGTTTAAATTATTCCCGTAGAGTCATTTGGCTAGTGAATGATAAAGTTGAGATTGGAACCCAGAAGTGCCACATTAAAGAAAATTACATGTAAACATACGAGTGGAGCATTTTAACCAATACTCATCTGGAATATTGTATAGCACATGTATTATAAATATCATAATTTGTCTCTCTACTGTAAGGCAGGTCATATAGATCCTGTCAGTTAAGGTCATCCATAGCCGTTTGGCCTGTAAAACTTGAGGTCACTAGTATTAATAAACTGCTTAAAATGTGTTTGCCGTGTTGAAGTTGCGAATCTGGGCATGTATGGCATAGCCCTTTCCAGATAAGTGCACATTGTTTCTGCATTCATATATTCATTTGTGCAATAGTTTACTAATCAAGGAAACAATAAACATTTATCAAGTACCTATTTTATTTCAAGCGCTGTGATGTCAGTATTAAAAGTACTTTAGTACTTTAGTTCATTGCTGCACAGAGTTTATATTCTGTTTTGGGAAAATGGAGAATAAATTAAGTAAATGCAATAGATTACAATAGATCTTGTTAGTTGTAATAATAAAGGCATATGGCATGCTCTTTCAGCAGTATAATAATTTAAGTTCATGTACAAATATGTAACTCTATTTCTAGAACTGATTTTAATTTTTGGCTGTGGGCCTCTAGCTTAGAGAACTGAGGAAGGTACTTAAATGATGTTTGGAATGTGGTGGGATACTTTTGGTGGTTACAATGACTGGGGTTGCTACTGGCATTTAGTAGGCTCGGACCAGGGCTGCTAAACATCCTTTGTTAAACAGGACAGTGCTGCCCAGTTGAAGAATTGGCCCACCCCAAATGCCAAGAGTGCCCTTATTGAAAAACATTGACTAACCTAGCTCATGGAAGACAACTTCCTCTTGTTCTTTTCAGGCAAACTCAGTATTATTCAGTAATGTTAAATCCAGGGTTATTAACCTACTCTTAGTTGGTTCAGATCTCTTAGATTCTGCGCCTCTTCTCCATGGTACTAATTCTGATGACCTGAGGATCTTATTACGTCACAGTCTTTGTCTTTTTGAGAATGAGGGCCAGTGTTTCAAGATGTGTCTTCTATTTTATATTGTGGTACACTATCTATATCAGTCATAGGCACTGTCCAGTGGTAATTTTGTAATGTATGTTACATTCGATTCCATGTAGTTCTCTGGCATGAGTGAATCCACAGAAGTGCATCCTTTTGCCTGTCTCCCATTTCCTTGCCATTCTAGGTAGTCTCCTGGCAAGTCATCCACTTTTCTAACTAACTTCTGTGCCTTTCTGTAGTCCCATTGGAAACATAAAGGATCCCCTCTACACTATTGCTAGGCCCATGGGATACTGGGAAGGATGAGTATTCTTGTGTCTTTCAGTTTAACTGTGTTATGCTTCCCCCTAACTTGCTTTTTAGAAAAGACTTGTTTTTGTTTGTTTTTCTCTTTTGACCTGTCTTTTATTATAGGGGTCTCAGCCAAGAACTCAGAGGGTAGAAGGAAGATTATTTTTCCTCTCTGCATCCCCATCTTATCCCTCTCTTACACCCTGTCTGCTGGGAACTGGTATCGCCCCTCACCTAGGTTCCAGGGCTCATTTTCTTTCACACCTCATGGGATCCGGTCCTAAGTCCACCCCAGAAATGACTCCTACCTACTCCACTTCCACTGTTGCCACTTCAACTCCAGGCTCAGTGTCAAGTAGTTGGCTATGTTTATTTATTTAGTTTTTTGTTGGAATTCCTAGGTCTGTCACCTTCTACTCTGTACACTTTTGCATTTAGGTTTTACAGGAATCTGCATTCTTTCCATAATTGGAATTATTTTTTCTGAACACGGCAGTGGTTACAAATGGATCTTTCTAAAGATTTCCTTTTTTTTTATAACTGAGGCCATAATAGTTTATAACATTGTGAAATTTCAGTTGTACCTTATTATTTGTCAAGTCACCATATAAATGTGCCCCTTCACCCCTTGTGCCCACCCCCAAACCCTTCCCTCTAGTAACCACTAAACTGTTCTCTTTGTCCGTAAGTTTATCTTCCATAGATCAGTGAAGTCTTACAGTGTTTGTCTTTCACTGTCTGGCTTATTTCACTTAATATACTCAAGGTCCCTCCATGTTGTTGTGAATGGCATGATTTTGTCTTTTTTCATGGCTGACTAGTGTTCCATTGTATATATATATATACCACATCATCTTTATCCAACAATCAGTCAGTGGGCACTTGGGTTGCTTCCACGTCTTGGCTATTGTGAATAATGCTGCACTGAACATAGGGGTGCATAAGTCTCTTTGTATTGTTGATTTCAGGTTCTTTGGATAAATACCCAGTAGTGGGATAGCCAGGTCAGTAGTGGGATAGTCAGGTATTTCTATTTTTCATTTTTTGAGGAATCTCCATACAGTTTTCCACAGTGGCTGCACCAGTTTGCATTCCCACCAGTGGTGTATGAGGGTTCCATTTTCTCCACAAACTCTCCCTTGTTTGTTATTTTTTGTCTTTGTGATTATAGCCATTCTAACGGGTGTAACGTGATACCTTCGTGTAGTTTTGATTTGCATTTCCCTGATGATTAGTGATATTGAGCATCTTTTCATGTGCCTGTCGGCCATCTGTATATCTTCTTTGGAAAAATGTCTGTTCATATCCTCTGCCCAGTTTTTGATCGGGTTGTTTGTCTTTTTGTAGTTCAGTTGTATGAGTTCTTTTTGTATTATGGAGATTAACCCCTTGTTGGATATATGATCTGGAAATATTTTCTTCCAGTTGGTGGGTTGTCTTTTCGTTTTGATCCTGGTTTCCTTTACCTTCCAGAAACTTCTTAGTCTGATGAAGTCCCGCTTGTTGATTGTTTCTTTTGCTTCCCTTGTCTGAGTAGATATGGTATTTGAAAAGATCCTTCTAAAACTGATGTCAAAGAGTGTACTGCCTATATTTTTTTCTAGAAGTTTTATGGTTTCAGGTCTTACCTTCAAGTCTTTGGTCTATTTCGAGTCTATTTTTGTGTATGGAGAAAGATAACAGTCTACTTTCAGTCTTTTGCATGTGGCTGTCCAGTTTCTCCCACACCATTTATTGAAGAGACTTTCCTTTCTCCATTGTATGTTCTTAGCACCTCTGTTGAAAATTAGCTGTCCATAGATGTGTGGTTTTATTTCTGGTCTTTCAGTTTTGTTCCATTGATCTGTGTGCCTGTTTTTGTAGCGATACCATGCTGTTTTGATTACTGTAGCTTTATAGTATATTTTGAAGTCAGGGATTGTGGTGCCTCGAGCTTTGTTTTTGTTTCTCATGATTGCTTCAGCTATTGGATGTTTTTGGTTGCCCCATATGAATTTAAAGATTCTTTGTTCTGTTTCTGTGAAGAATGTCATTGGGATTCTGATTGGGATTGCAGTGAATCTGTAGATTGCTTTAGGTAGTATGGACATTTTAACTGTGTTCATCCTTCCAATCCACGTGCATGAAATCTCTTTCCATTTCTTTATGTCCTCACCTGTTTCTTTCCATAATGTCTTATAGTTTTCCTTATATAGGTCTTTCACCTCCTTGGTAAATTTATTCCTAGATATTTTATTCTTTTTGTTGTGATTGTAAATGGGATTGTATTCTTGAGTTCTCTTTCTGTTAGTTCGTTATTGGAGTATAGGAATGCCACTGAGTTTTGTAAATTGACTTTGTACCCTACAACTTTGCTGTAGGTGTTGATTATTTCTAATAGTTTTCTGATGGGATCTTTATGGTTTTCTATATATAAAATCATGTCATCTGCAAACAATGAGAGTTTCACTTCTTCATTGCCTATATGGATTCCTTTTATTTCTTTTTCTTGCCTAATTGCTCTAGCCAAAACCTCCAGAATAAGAATAAGAGTGGTGAGAGTGGGCATCCTTGTCTTGTTCCTTTTCTCACAGGGCTGGATTCCAGTTTTACCCCACTGAGTATGATGTTTGCTGTGGGTTTTTCATATACGGCCTTAAAAAATCAGTTTTGGTTTTTATTTTTTTTTCATTCTTAGTTGAGGTTGTTTTCCCAAAGTGCAAGTCCTCTACTTCTGAAAGTTTCCAACTGCATTAGTTTGCTAGGGCTGCTGTAACAAAAACTACCACTAACTGGGTGCTTTAAACAAGAGAAATATATTGTATAACAATTCCAGAGGCTAGAAGTCTGAGATCAAGTTGGTGACAGGGTTGGTTCCTTCTGAGTGCTGTGAAGGAAGGATCTGTTCCATATCTCTTTCCCTCACTTGTAGATAGCCATCTTTATGTTCACATGGTATTCTCCCTGTATGTGTGCTGTGTCCAAATTTCCCCTTTTATAAGGTCATCAGCCTTACCGGTTTAGGAGCCCGCCCTACTGACCTATTTTAACTTGATTACCTCTGTAAAGACCTTATCTCCAAATGAGATCACATTCTGAAGTATTGGGGGTTAAGACTTCAACATCTAAATTTGGGGGAAACACAGTTCAACCTGTAACACCAACTAATGTTCTTTTTTCTGTTTTTTTTTTTTTTTAAAAAACAGAAAAAGCTCTACCCAAAGTTAAAATATCCCAATCTAACACCTAAAAATATATATATAAATTAAAAAGAGAAAGAAAAAGGCCCTATTTCCATCCAACTCTCATCCTCCAACTTGACTATTTTACTTTACTTTTGCATGTCAGTTAGTAAACTATCTTATTCTTTTTACAGACTGAACAACGTTGCATTTTATAGCTATACTGCAGTTTAACCATTTCTCTACTGATATATATTTGGGTTGTTTACAACTTTTGGCTATTACAAACTGTATAGAGATAATTCTTGTATACATCTCTGCACATGTGGATGCTTTTTGTAGGATAAATTAAAATTAAGTGCTGAGTCAAAAGGAATGAACACTTAAAATTTTTTAAAATATTGTTAAATTAATCTAAATTATACTACCACCAAGAGGGTATGAGAAGAAGTTCCTGTTTACTCTATATCCTCACCACCATTGGATAATATCAGGATTTTTTTCCCCAAAAGAATCTTTGCCTGTACAATAGAAAAGGAATATCTCATTCTTTTAATTTTAATTTTGTCATGAGTGATATTTATTATATTTTTATTTATTGGACACTTTATTAATTTTTCTGTGAATTTACGTGTGTGAGTTCTTTGCCTATTTTTCCTTGGAGGTATTTGTATTTTCCTTACTCATTTACTGAAGCTCTTTATATATTATGGATCTTAGTCCTTTGTCCATTTTTATGTAATACAAATATTTTATCCAGTCTATTATTTTGTTCTTTTTGATGTTATTGTAAATGGAATTGTTTTTATAATTTCCTTTTCAGATTGTTCATTCTTAGCATATAGAAATGCAACTGATTTTTGTGTGTTGAATTTATATCCTGCAACTTTGCTGAATTCATTTTCTCATACAGTTTTTTTGTGGAATCTTTAGGGTTTTCTGCATATAAGATCATGTCATCTGCAAACAGATAATTTTACTTCTTCCTTTCTAATTTAAATGCCTTCTTTTTGTTGCCTAATTACTCTGGCTAGAACTTCCAGTACTATGTTGAGTAGAAATGGTGAAAGTGGGCATCCTTGCCTTGTTCCTGATCTTAGAGGAAAAGCTTTCAGTCTTTCACTTTGAGTATGATGTTTGCTGTGGGTTTTTCATATATGGCTTTCATTGTGTCGTGGTAGTTTCCTTCAACTTCTAGTTTTTTGAATGTTTTTATTATGAAAGGGTATTGAATTTTGTCAAATGCTTTTTCTACATCAGCTGAGATGATCATTTGGGCTTTTTCCTTCATTCTGTTAATATGTATTACATTGATTGATTTTGTGTGTTGAACCATCTCAAATCCGTTCTTGCTCCCCTCCATTCTTTTCCCTTACCGTAGCTGTGCATGTCTGATCATGTCTTTCTCTTCTATTAAAACATTTAAGTGATTTCCCATTGCTCTATTAAAAATACCAAAATTAGGGCCAGGCCCAGTGGCCTAGTGGTTAAGTTCAGCACAATCCACTTCGGCAGCCCGAGTTTGGTTCCTGTGCATTCACCTCCACCAGTCATTGGTCAGTGGCCATGCTGTGGTGGCAGCTCACATACAAAAAGAGGGAGATTGGCAGCGGCAGTTATAGGATACTTCTTGGTCATAAAAACTGGATTAGTAGAATTTTCCCTTATGGGAACCACTTTCTGCCTGTATGAAGCTCTCTGAGATAAGTGACTAATGAGTTCTCAAGAAAGTAAATCTTGGAGCCGGCCCCGTGGCCAAGTGGTTAAGTTTGCATGCTCCACGTCGGTGGCCCAGGGTTTGCCTGTTCAGATCCTGGGTGCGGACCTAGCACCGCTCATCAGGCCATGCTGAGGCAGCGTCCCACGTATCAGAACCAGAAAGACCTACAACTGGAATATACAGCCATGTGCTGGGGGATTTAGAAGAGAAGGGGGAAAAAAAGGAAAATTGGCAACAGATGTTGGCTCAGGGCCAATCTTTAAAAAAGAAAAAAGAAAGAAATCAACAGGGAGCTGAGGAGATTCTTGTTGCTTGATGTGGAAGGGAGAAGAAAGTAAGATTATCAGGAACTCTCTTTGGAAGGTGGAAATAAGGTGCTAGAAATTGGCATGAACAATTTTGGTTGCCTGCTCTGATTTTCTGTAGCTGGGGCTGTGCTTTTTTTTATCGAGTTGTATGTTTTGATCTTTCCTGGCCTTCATAGCAAACCAGTGAAAACAGCTGGTATGATCATTATCCCATACATAAGGATAGTAAAAAAAAGAAGTTAAAAACCAGAGTCCCCAATCAGAAATAGTGGCTATAACTGTCTTTAAATGCCCATGTTATATGATATTGTGTATAGGAATTTTGCCTAAGGGCAGCTCACATTTTTTTCTCTCCTGTGTATTTGCTGTATGATCTTGGCTAAGATTTTTATTTTCAGCCAACACTTTCACTTTCCTTATTGCTTACAGACGTAATCTCACTCTTACTTTTGAATTGGGTCTTGTGCCCAGCTTCCTCAATTACATTTTCCTTTGAAGTTTTTATGTTGTAGTAATAAGGTTCCCTGTCAGTTGGTCAGTATTGATTTACTCCCTTTATGCTGTGATCCTAAGTAAATTTAGTATGTTCTTTTTCCTGCAGGTTTTTTGTGCTTCCTGCTGTAGCCTGAAATGTAAACTGTTGTATATGGACAGAAAGGAAGCTAGAGTATGTGTAATCTGCCATTCAGTGCTAATGAATGGTAAGTATTAAAACAGGTTGAATTCACAATTATTGAGACAGAACAAGAGAATTCCTCTGAAAAGGCTACTATTTTTTCCTGCCTCTCTCTACAAGTTGCTCACCTTCTCAAATGTCGTAACTTCAACTGAAAATGTTGAACTAAAGTTCCATGTTTTGAAAATATCTTAGCATCTCAGAATTCCTATGCATAATTTAATGAACGAATGCTGAAGTCAGGTAAGTTTTGCAGGAAGTTCTTGTGGAAATCAGGTGATAGGTGGCTGTTAATATTCCTGTGAAATGACCGGAATGGGATGGGGGTAGGAGTGGGGGGCTTTTGACCGCTTAAATGATGAAATATTAAAATTGGACTGAGGTTTTCCTGTCAAGGGAAGTTATCTCCATCTAGGGAATACCTTAATAACTTAGAATATATTCTTAACACCTTATGCCGTTCATCTTGTTAAAAATAAATATTTTAGCATCTAGGATCACGTAGAAAATTGTGTTTTTCTCTCAGTTATCTTCTTAATACTACTTAGATTTCTTATAATGATAATGGCTTTGAGTTTAGTTACATGGTAAAAGAAGATGGCCATGAGAAGGTAATTACACCTTATGTAGTGTTCATCTTTCGCGGGACTGGAAATGAATCCAAGATCATTTTAGTTAAAAAAATAAGGAAAAAAACTCAGAGTATTCTTGTAAAGAGATACAATAAAAATTGATCAGGCTATAGTATTTTCTCTTTGAGGGCATCTTTGTACAGTTGTCAAAACAATTACTGATAGGAGTAAAGTGTTAAACTTGGATGCCACTGCTGCCTGTGCCGGAATAGTGTGCCTCCTGGAGGCTGGAACTTCTGCTCGAGGCCCCTCCTGCTCTGTCTGTCTGCATTGCTCATAGTGATGTTTTCCTGTTGCTGGCTTATTAACCTATTGCATGTCAGTTAATCTGATCTGTTCTAATCTCCTTTGATCTATTCAGTTTCCTCCCATTTCTGAATTCTTATAATTTTGATCAAATATGAATCATTCTCTCTACTCTTAAGGGTCATTTTTTAGATGGTGGTTATTTCACTCTTGCTCAATTGATGATTTTTATTCCTGCGTTCATTTTAAGACATATGTGCACAGATAAGAGCATGCTGCTTAGTTACAGTACCTAATACCTCTTTTATTTGATGAGGTCTTCCAACTTGATAGCTTTTTTTTTTTTCCTAACTTGGCATAGCTGAAGATGAAGGAAATGGCAGAGGATTCATATGGAATACTTACTTTTTATTAAACCAAGGATGCCCTAAACAGGGGATCCTGAAATAATCTACTTTTCCTGGTCTTTCCAGCGTCTTTCCTCTCGCATGGCTTAGCCTGATCTTTTACTGACTATTTAAGTTGATGCTTTTCAGTGTTACCTATCCCCTTTTCCTTTCTCCTGTTCTCTTCCTCCCCTCTTCCTGCCAGAGCTTTCAAACAGAACATAGTTTTTGTTTCTAGCCTTGCCTTGCAGTTTTGAGGCAATAAATATTCAAAATCTTATGGATTGTTCTTTGATGTTGAATGAGAAAGATGCTTAAAAAATTGGGTGGTTTCTATTCCTGGGCATGTGATATTACCTGAATCTAGAAGATAAAATTTGCTGTCTTTCGTTTCTGTAGTATTTTTCATCCTATTTGCTTTTAAAGACAATAGTTAATATGTTAGTATTTAGTTAGTAAAATTATAGAGTATACAGATTCTTAACACACTTGTGATCATTCATATTGATTGATGGCACTTATGTGATAGTGGCACATTTTCATGTTCAAATGGGTCCTGTGCTTTTGAGACACACCAAAGATGTGAAATGGTTGTTTTTGTTGGATATTTTTACACAGGTTTATGATTGTACAAAATCAGAATTCACAAAAATGTTGAGATGTGTTCTCCTGAGCTTTAGGCTTCAGAATTTTTTAAATGAGATTTTACCTGAACTAAGAAGAGCCTAAAAGTCTAGAAATGAAACAAAATATCATACAATGGGGTTATGCTATCTTAGCCCTCGATTTTGATTCTTTATAGAGCTTTATAAAGTGCATTGAATATTAAACATACCCTACCCCCTCCCCTGCCGAATGTCTAAATGCTATCCCTGTTGCAAATCCTTAATAAGTTTGATGTTGTTTCGGTCCCTCTTAAGGGAATGTATGGTCTCCTTTAAAGAAGTCAGGGACCAAGTCATTAACCTCAGACTGATCGATCAGTCTGTATCAGAATTATCATGTAATTCTTATTTGTTGCATCCAGATAGTTTACTTAACTAAATAGTCTCCTTTATTGGATAAAATCACATATCTCCTTACTGTCTTCACTAGCTGGAAGAGAGACATACTATGAGTGTTACTGAGGAGGAGCTACATTATTTATCCAATATTGTGGAGGTCTTGATGTCCATATTTTGCAATCCATTCACATTGATTGTGTCTGTATTTGCTTTAGCTCAAGCCTGGGAGAACATGATGAGTGCCTCAAGCCAGAGCCCTAACCCTAACAATCCTGCTGAATACTGTTCTACTATCCCTCCCTTGCAGCAGGCTCAGGCCTCAGGAGCCCTGAGCTCTCCACCTCCCACTGTGATGGTACCTGTGGGAGTTTTAAAGCACCCTGGAGCAGAAGGTAGGGGATCATGTGCTATTCTCTCTCTTTTTCCTCACCAAGTTCCTCTAAAAATGTGCTGATGTGATTTTACGGCACAAGTCTTTATAACAGTGCAGATAAGTCCCTTTGGGTGGTTATTAAAGTGGAAGAACAAGGTGAGAAATGTGTCGAGACTATTTCTGGGCAAGTAAAGAATAATATTGTGTTGCCTGATATTTTGGAGGCACCTCTAAAAATATCCCAATACCCTCTCCAACTTAAGAGTGGAGTAATTATACTGCTGATACTTGAAAAGAGATACAGAATTTGAAGTCAGCCTGTAAAATCCTAGCCTCATCTTACTATAATGCTCTTTGTAGAAGTTTAGTAAGTGATAAAAATGAGAATTCTTCCTTCTGACCAGTCCATTCTAGTATTACTTTTTAGAGTATACATTGCCATTTTCTCTTTTCATTTTGAATCTATCCGTATAAGAATATGAAAATATTGTGTTAGGTACATAGACCTTCATAAAATCCAGAACTTTAATTCTGGTTATATCATATGATAGGTAGAAAATTATAGGCTCAATTTATTTTAGTTTATTATGTCTTTATGATTATGATATTGTTAGACCAAAGGCACTTTGTAAGTTCAGGGGATTATGAATAGTAAAAATAACAATTATATATTTCCTTAAAATGATCTTGTGAAGAAGTTTCCCTTGATTATTTAAATCAATCTTCTTTCATTAACTTTGTCTTTTTGTCTAGTAATATTGCCTTCCCCTTGCTAAATAGCCCTCCTCCCCTTTTGAAGAGCAAAGACTTCTATTGACATTATCATATTCTTCCCCATTTTCCCTCTTTTCAGATCATCCCTTAGTCATACTCCTTGTATTTTTATGAGTTCAGGCTTTCTTTCTCAAAATCTTTATTCTCTTTACTTCATTTGTCGTTTTTGTTATTCTTCCCCTAGTCTCTCTTTGTTTTGGCTGTTTGAATTGATTTCCAAAACCGGATTTAAAGAGATCATTTCATCAGATTCAGTTTCCCAGCTTTTCCCCTGTCCTTTTACTAAAATGCAAACTACTTTTGCACTGCCAGATCAGTCTTTCTTCTTCAGTTACACTTTAGCCAAAGATCTGGTCAGTTTGCTTCCCAATTCTTACGTATCTGTGCCAACTCTTCCTTTATTAATTAATAATTCTTCAACATTCTTCAGGGCATCTCTGCCCTTTAAAAATACCCTATCATTTTTCTAGATATTTAATTCCTGTAGAAACCTCCTACATTTAGGAGATGTGGATGTCTATTGCTAGATATTTTTCCCTGCTATTAAATTTCATAGGTACTTAAAACACCTTCCTTAGTTTCTCTGTCAATGATATGGGACAGAGTGTGCGGCATAATCACAGATATATTTAAGAACTCAGTATTTTAAAGCAAAATGTTTTAAATCTTTACATACAAGTTATAGAAGTAAAGAATATATTTAAATGTGTGTTTTTATTAATTTATAACCACTTATATACACAGTTACAGTTCTGATATTTGTAATTATAAGATGCTAAATATTGACTTCTTTGCACATCTGGAATTGGTGACCTTCTCTTTTTTGATGTTAGAAACTCTACCAATGTCACATTGATTCCTGTTTTATTTTTCTGGCTCCTCAAGTGGCTCAGCCCAGAGAGCAGAGGCGAGTTTGGTTTGCTGATGGGATCTTACCTAATGGAGAAGTTGCTGATGCAGCCAAATTAACAATGAATGGAACTTCCTCTGCAGGAACCCTGGCTGTGTCACATGACCCAGTCAAGCCAGCAGCTACCAGTCCTCTACCAGCAGAGGTAAGAAAACAAAACAGCAAGTAAAAATGAGTACCCGCCTTACTCAGCATTGTGCTGCCTCTGTCTTTTTTTCTAAGCTGAGTGACTTTTCTGTGGAACCCTATAGGTTTCGGATACAGTTTAGTGTATGTGTGCATATATGTGTGTGCCTGTGTTTGTCTGTAGGGTTAAAGTAACTGTGGCAAAATCTGTCCTTTTCTGCTCTATAGTTGGAGGTTTGTTCAGGAGAAAGATTCTTATGAAGCTTCTCAGGTGAGCTCAGGCTACTTCGGTAGCTAGAGGTGTTAGAAGGAATCCTGGCCCTTGATACATTGGTTTCAAACCATGTTCCCCAGGTTCTGTAGTGGCCTCTCGGGAGTGCAGTGGTGAGGAAAGGCCAGGCAATATGGAGGCAGCTGAGGAATCCCTCTGTTCCTTTCTCTTCAACCTGAGCATGTCTACTTTTTTCTGTTCTACCAATTATGTTTCCATTTAAGATTTTTTTAAAAGGATTCCAAAGCTTAAAAATAAGTTGAAAATCACTGACTTATTGAATGGAAGATTTATATAATTTTCCTAAGGAAACTAGCACATACTGTGCTGGCACCTCTACCTTGTCTCTATAGGATATGCTGGTCATGGTTTTGGGGTTAATGGGATTCTCTTGGGCCCTAGTTTTCAGAAGGGGACAAATACCAACTACTTTTTTTGGAGACAGTCAGAGAACAGCCACGTAGGACCAAAATTAGAAAGTGTATACATAAGATCCTTTTTTTTCAGTAGGTCCCTTTCTGTCGCTGATTGCCCTCTTGAATGTGGTGGTCAAGGTTATAATAAGGCTGTTAATTCTAACTATATGCTTCCTTTTTTTTTTTTTTAATAAAATAAGATCAAAGTTTGGATAAAGTTTTTACTCTTGAAGTCTTCATAGAATTGTTAGTTACTATTTATTTATGTTTATGTTCGGTAATATTTTTTCAGAAATTTACGTAGTTTATGGATTTGGTTGTAATTGAAATTGCTTGATGTTAAGATTAGGGTTATTGCTGTACAGAGCTAAATTTCATGTTTGGTGAAGGAACATTAAACCATACCATAGCTGTCTTCAGATATTTCCAGGTCTTTTGGGGACTTTTCTGTGGCTGCAGAGGATGAGAGCCAGAACTATGTCTTAGTCTTTGTATCTGCACAATTACTAAGTCAAGAAGGTTTCTTTTTTCCCCCAGCTGTTTATCTGGAAAAATTTCAAACCCACAGAAAAGTTGCAAGAATAGTCCAGTGAACACCCACATACTCTTCACCTATATTCACCAGGCATTAGTGTTTGCCACGTTTGCTTTACCCCTAAACACATGTGCACATTCACAGACATGCTTTTTTTTTTTAATGAACCATTTGAGGATTAGTTGCACTTTATCACTTAATACTCGAGCTTGTATCTCCTAAGAACAAATCATTTTCTTACCCAAGCACAGTACAGTTATCAAATGAGAAAGAAATTTAACGTATAATTCTATTATCTAATATATAGTCTATTTTCAGGTTTCCCCAATTGTCCCAATAATGTTCTTTATAGCTTTTTTGTACACATATGTGCATATATATACATTTTTTTATTAAATAAAATATATTTTTTAAAATCAGGATCCCATCAGGGTTACAATTATATTGAGTTATCATGTTTCTTTGGATTTCTTTAATTTAGAACCGTTCTCTCACTTTTCATTTTTTTGGTCTTTCATTTCATTAATATTTTGATGCATATTCGTCATGTTTTACATAATATCCTTAATTTGTATTTGTCTGATTTTTTCCTCGTGATTAGATTTGGGCAAGAATAATAATACTACATAAGTGATGGTCATTTCTTAGTGGAACACATCAAGCAATATCAGTTTGATAATTGGTTAGGTTGATGTCTCCTGTATTTCTCCACTTCAAAAGTGGCTTTTCCTCTTTGCAATTAATAAGTAAGATGAGGGGTGATACTTTGAGGCTGTGAGTGTCCTGTTCCTCAACAGTCTTTCAGTCAATAATTTTCCTGCCCTTTGACAATTCTTGCCTGAATCAGTTATAATTATGGTATTTATACAGTGATGATTTTTTGTTTCTCTTACATGTCTTTTACATTTCTTAGATTGTATGATAGGTTCTTAAAACATAATTTATTTTTTGAGAAAGATTAGCCCTGAGCTAACATGTGCCACCAGTCCTCCTCTTTTTGCTGAGGAAGATTGGCCCTGAGCTAACATCTGTGCCCATCTTCCTCCACTTTATATGTGGGATTCTGCCACAGTATGGCTTAATAAGCGGTGTGTAGGTCCACGCCCAGGATCCGAACCTGCGAAACCCAGGCCGCTGAAGCAGAACAAGCAAACTTAACTGCTATGCCACTGGGCCGGCCCCAAAACAGATATTTTCGAATGAATGAGAAAGCTCTAGTGAATGCATATTATAGGGAAACAAGGTTCAGCTCAGTTAGGAGAAACTAAAGCAAGTTAGTTATTTTATTTCTGTGCTCTCACATTGTTGAACCTTACACACGTACTATTTTAATATTTATTTGGTAAAATGAGGGAAAACAAATTCTTTAAGGCCAGACTGGAATATGTTTTTTTCATCTTTATGGCCTGGCACTTAATAAGTGCCCAGTAAATGAAATAAATTCATTTTCACAGATGGTGTTTAAATAGAGGCCAAATGACCACTTCTCATGATATTATAAGGTGGATTTATGTGTCACTAAGTAGCAAGTTAGAAAGAATAGATTACTTTATTTCCTATACTGGAACTTCGAATCAGTTTATAATGGTTTGCTAATAAAATTTTCCAAATTTCTTCTTATATGATGAGCTACTGGGAACATTGCAAAATTTTAGCAAATACCTACTAAAAGCTTATAGTCTTAATTTATAGGTAGTATAGACAAAAGTATGGCAAGACATGGGCATTTTTTAAAAATAGTTTTAATCTTTATTCAAGAATAAAATATATATAGCAAAGTACTTGAAGAGCATTAATCTTTAGGAAACAACTTGGTGAACACAGGCGCACGCACACATGCAACCGTATAACCACCACTTAGGTGAAGATACAGAGCATTTCCATTACTCCGCAGGGCTCCCTCCTGCCCTTTTTCCGTCAATACCTGCGCTTCTTTCCCCAGGGTAACCATCATTCTGACTTGTATCGCCATGGCTTAATTTTGTCTGTTTTTGTGTTTCATATAAATGGAAACATATAGTATATAATGTTTTGTCCCTAGCTTCTTAAACTCAAACTAATATTTATCCATGTTGTGTGCATCAAAAAATTAATATTTCTTATTGCTGAGTAGTATTCCATTATGTGAATTTACCACAATTTATCTATTTTCCTGTTAATGGACATTTGGATTGTTTCCAGTCTTTGGCTGTTATGAATAAGACTGCTGTGAACAGTCTTATATGTATCAAAAACCAGTTTTTAAATGCTTTTCTTTTAACTTTTTTAAAGCTTGTTTTTCTTAAGTTATGGAGAATGTAGAGAAGAGAGCATCATTTTAATCTTTGAGCGTATTCTATTAAATTGTTAATTAAGTGGACTTAACCCTGCCCAAAATGTGTTTTGCAACATTATACTTTATTAAGTATAGCTAACGTGATATGCATATTAATGCAAAGAAAAATGAATTTGAAATTTTATTTCATTGCATAATAAATGGAAAATTGTCTATTTTGATTTCTTTCTCAAAGTTAATTTTTTTCTTTTTATTGTAAAATATATATGACATAAAATTTACCATTTTAGCCATTTTTAGTGCACAATCCAGTGGCATTAAGTACATTCACATTATTGTACAACCATCACCACTATCCTTGATGTTAATTTGCAAAAGCAATATAAATGAGATTTTAAGTAGACCCAAATGCATTAAAAGTTCAGAAATTATGAGATAATATTGAAATTTTGTTTCTGTTGCCAGTGCAGTTTTTAAAAATATTTTTCTTATATGGCAAAAGAAACCTAGGTAAAGGAGGCTTTCACCCCGCTGCAAGGCCTTTTCTCTCTATCATGGTGTGATGATGCCAGAAGGAGAAACTGTAGAATTAGAAAGATTTTTAATAGTTAAGCCGAGTCCTTTGGGAAACCACAGGTTAATGAGTATCTTGTGCTATCTTTCAAAAAGTATGAATTCCAAATTTTCACTTAAATTCCTATATTCTTGACTATATTCTGCCAAAGTCTTGAACTCTCTGTGATGTTCACGTAACTGATTTGCTTTTCCTAGACGGATATTTCTCTGTTCTCTGGGAATATAACTCAGGTTGGAAGTCCTGTTGGAAGTGCAATGAACCTTATTCCTGAAGATGGCCTTCCTCCCATTCTCATCTCCACTGGTGTAAAAGGAGGTATGTGGACGTGTGTGTTTAAACAGGGATAATTACATACTCAGTTGTTGCCTTCTAATTAAGAGGAGATAGAACTTGAGTGATGACCATCCTTCTCCAACAAAAAAGCAACTCTTCAGTGCCGTGAAAACAATTGTTGCTGTTATTGATTGATTTAGAGTAGAGGTTTATGTTTTTATATTATGTCATTTCATTCATTGGAAGGACATAGAAGTTTTAATTGTGATATGTTTACAATACAGTATATTTTCATCGGCAGTTTTTCCTTTGTATTTTAAAGCACATGATACTCTGAAGAGTTACTTATGGTTCTAGGATTGGCCCACTTGATATGTCAGTACATTAATAAACTTTTTGTTTTGAAGTATAATATACATTCAGAAATGTACATATAATAAGTGGAGAGCACTGAACTTAAATAGCGATTTTACTGTTAAAAAATATTTTTAGGGAGTCCTGGTAAGAAAAATTACTATCCAATCAAAAGAATATTTAACTTTATATGAAAGTTTGTTGCTGATGTATCCAGATCAGCATCTAGTCAGCACATCTTTAGGAGATAGTTTACCAATAATCTCTCCTCGGTTTTATCCTAGCCTTTTACCTGGTCTCCTTGCCTTCAGTCTTTCTCTCCTTTATTTTACCTTACACGTTGTTGCCAATTATCTTTCAAATATAGGTATTTTCATATATTACACTTGCTTAGAAACATTCAATGGAGTCCCAATACCGTTAGTATAAATTACTTAGCATACGGTGTTCCTTATAATCTTATCTCAACTTACCTTTCTGACTTTATTTCCAGCCAATACCCCAGTACCTTACACACGTACTACAGGTTATTTACTGTTTTATGAATATTCACTTTTCACACTTCCATGCTTTTTTGTTATGCTGTGGAATTTCTTATGGGGGAAGAGAATGGACTTGAGTGCTGGACAGACCTGAGTTTTAATACCAGTACTATTCCATTCTAGCTGTATGATCCAGTGGGCAAGTCATTTATCCTTTCTGAATCTTTTTTCTAGTCTTTTTGTTTTTTAAAAGGTAGGTGACTAGACCTACTTAGTGTCATTGTGAATATTAAATCAGATTTCATACCTGAAGGTACATAGCAAGAAAGGAGTCTGGAACAAAGTAGGCATGTAATTAATATTTTCCTTTTCTTCCTTTTCTCTGCCTAGGATACCCTTCTATACTCTAGACTCCTTGAAGAACTCAACCTTTCAACATCCAGACTAATGGATTTTCTCTGAATCCTTACCTAGGCTGCCTCAGTACTAGTGTTCTGCTTTCTTATCTTTGTCCTAATAGAAATTCTTATAGATTGTTACTGCATTAATACTTCTCTCATTGTAGTTCAGATGTTGTGTAGGTCTGATTCTCTCACTTAGACCATGCATTCCTTCAATCTTAGTTCATGTTTATGTCTTCTGCTGCTAGCGTGGTGCTGGACCGGTAGCAGGCTCTCAGCAACGTTGGCTGAATCTATCATACATGAAATCCAGCTGCATCCCAGACAGCACAATGATAATCTTTCACATAAAGTTAAGCAGGCTTTTGATTATGTAATGTCTTTGTGTCTTTACCAGGACTCCCTAAAAATATTCTTTTGTTAGTAAAATTGCTACTTAGGTTTCAACTTTTTGTTATTTTAATAAATCTTAGATTAATAAGAAATTAAAGTGGCCTCCTCTATTGTTAAAATAAGATTGCAGGTTCCATTTTCATTAAATGTCACATCCATTAAATCTAATTGTCAAAACCTCTCCTACCAAGAAACAATAACTAGTTATCTATGTTTGCTTAGTTAAACCATATTACTATCTCTTCATCAGAATTTTGCAATTTTGTGTTCCAGTGGAAGAACTTCATAAAAAGTTTTTCGTTTTTTCCTAAAGTCACTTAGTATTTCTCTGTCCAATAAATATTTTCATCATTTCCCATTACACCCCAAAAAAACAGTTTTTGTTTTCCATTGGTCAGTCGGAAATGATGTTATTTTGTTCTGCCTGGCTGTTCCTTAATGATTCAGTTTATAGAAGACCAACCAAACAACATTCAGCTGTCAGGTTTTCAGTTTCTTTCCAATAGCTTTAGATTCGACAGCGGTTAATACCCATGATTTTGACTGAGAGGACTACCATCATTCGAAATGGGATGGCTGAATCTTACATACTGTGCTTGCAGGGATTAAATGGGAAGGGTTCTGTTCAGAGTCTCAAGTATTAGCTTGTCCCTGTTCAGAAATGTGTGATTTACTGATGATTTTGGTGATATGTGTGTGTACAGAACTCTTCCCTTGTACTTAGAGGAATTGTCTCATAAAAGCAGTCACTTATGATACTTTTAGTTTATTTTCTGGGTGCATTTCTTAAAGTAATTGTTTTTGTTTGTTTGTTTGTTTGTTTTGAGGAAGATTAGCCCTGAGCTAACATCTGCTGTCAATCCTTCCCTTTTTGCTGAGGAAGATTGGCCCTGAGCTAACATCTGTGCCCATCTTCCTCTACTTTATATGTGGGATGCCTGCCACAGCATGGCTTGATAAGCAATGGGTAGGTCCATGCCCAGGATCTGAACTGACGAACCCCAGGCCGCCAAAGTGGATTGCACAAACTTAACCACTGTGCCACCGGGCCCGCCCCTTAAAGTAATTTTTAAAAAATCTCAAACTGTACAAAAGGGTTTAGAGTCAAAAGTAGGATTCCCCTCTACCTCAACCCGTAGATAACATTTCCAGAGGTAACTGGTATATTATCGCTTTCTTGTATATCATAGATTATTTAAATGTTGGTCTTAGAACATGTAATATGTGAAATTCTTTTTAGGATAATTGGAGAATTTTTGTTAACTAGAAGGTCTGTCTTTAGATTATGGCACAAACCATTTTGTGGAGAAGTCTGTACATAGGATAACTATTTTATCCAAACTGGACTGGGTTACTTTGGAGAGTGAAAGGGGCACTATTAACATGATACTGAGACAGCAGGTACAAACCTATGTTCACCCTCTCTATAAATCAAATGCTTGTCTCTTTCCTGTGAATAATCAGCCCATTCCTTCATCAGATTTTTTTCCTTGATTTGTCCTTTTAACAAATCTCTTACATTATTTTCTCCCCTTACAGACTATGCTGTGGAAGAGAAACCATCACAGATTTCAGTAATGCAGCAGTTGGAGGATGGTGGCCCTGACCCACTTGTATTTGTTTTAAATGCAAATTTGTTGTCAATGGTTAAAATTGTAAATTGTAAGTTAGAAATTTGGTTTTTTGATATTAAAATGAGATACTTTACTGGCTCATAGATAGTAAATAAAACTTTCAAATTCATTATACACAAGTATTTTTATTTAGAACCACATCTTACTGAAAACTTGGATACTAAAGAAGTTGGTTTGTATAAAATTATATATCCCAGAGGACAACTGTGGGACTAGCTGAAACTCTTGCTTTTACTCATAGGAGTGAGATAGATGAATTCTCCATGGAGGAAAGCCAAACAAAACTTGAACTGATCTAAGTTAAGTTCTTCCTGAGATGGGTATGCTAAGTCACAACTCACCACCAGAATGACTGGAGGTGGATAAATTATCCAGAAGGGTCAAACAATTTACATGCCTGGTTTAAATCTCAGAAAGCTTAATCATGGTGTAAAGCCATATTTGGGAGAAGTGTTAATAAAGTAACATACAGTAAAACTTCAATACGTCGTCAGTTAAGATTCAGAAGAACTTCTCAACTCTTGATGCTAGCGTCTTGGGCATCAGAATAAGAGAGAGGACAGTTAACTTAGAATCTTGATTCCAAACGTATTGGAAAATAGCGAATGCATTTTTTCTGGATGAGTGTTAATAAGCAGAGTTTTAGAGACAGGACAGAAGCTCCGGGGAACAGTCTTCTGGTTCCCACTATGTACTTGTTTTCACTTGACCTTATACTACTTCCTTACTTCCTTAGAGGTTCTACATAAATGAAATGCAGGTTTCTGGTTTACTTGCTAATCACGCCTGTGTATATTTGGCCAGTTGTTAATGCTTGCCACCTTTCCTTCTAGGATCAGATTTTAAAATAATTTGCTTGAAATTTCAATTTACCATATCTAGTTCATAAGTCATACTTAGAAAACAGGTAACCTAGAATTCCTGAAGTGTACACCATCTTAATACAGTTAAATTGAGCACCTCCTGTTTAGGTGTATAGTAACAATCCCCAAAATGAAAAAAGGGTTCTTTTATTAATTTTGATTTACATCTTAGTATCCATAATTTTAATTGAGTCCTTTTTGACTCCTTTGGGGATCCCATTGTATTGGAGTACAAATGATAAAAGTGCCAAAGATTGAACATTATTTTTAACTACATATGGCTTGTGCGATTGGGACTCTACATTGCCTTAAAGTAAATAAGTAGAAATGACTAGTCCAGATAAGCCATCTTTTTTACCACTTGTTACAGCGTGAAACCAAGTAAAGTTATGCTGCTGATTATCTAGAATTTTCTCTCAGAAAGGACTGTAGTAACTGAAATAGCTAGAATCTTTCAGTCACAGATTAAATTCAATGTGTACGTACAAAAATATATTCTTCAGGCCACAACCTGAATCCAAAGGTATAATATTGGCTTGTATTGTTTTTTCTAGTCTTACATAAGTAATTATTTCCCTTGGTAAAGTGATTTTTTTTTTTAAATAAAGCTGGGAGAATACATCTTAATCGTTATAGCCTAGGATACATAGTTTAGTTTTACTTTAAGGAAATGTTGTTTCTTTTAATAATTACTCCTTTTAATAATAGAGTTAAAAGTTTTAATTTTCTTTCACTATTACTTCTTTTACTTCCCTTCCAATTGTTTTTCTAAGTGTTTCCTTAGAATCAGAGGCATTGGTATGTTTTATTTTCTACAATAGTTCTTTGGCTCAATGCAGTGACAGTTCACAGTTGAATTATTCAGACTCAGTATGATCTATTTTATTCTTTGTTGTATTGTAACATAGATTTCTGTGCCTTTTTTTAAGGGTAAAGATTGAGAGGAATGTCTTTATTTTTCTATTTTTATTCCATCTTTAGATGTGAACAGGAAGTGCTGGTGTTTCACAACCAAGGGAATGCATGCGGTGGGTCAGTCTGAGATAGTCATTCTTCTACAGTGTCTGCCAGATGAAAAGTGTTTGCCAAAGGATATCTTTAATCATTTTGTGCAGCTTTATCGGGATGCTCTGGCAGGTAGGAATGCTGTGTGGTTTAGACTGCACCCTTTATAGATGATAAAAGTTTTTGGACTCAGATGCGAAATAATAGTCTTAAATTTAGAAGCCTGGCATTGAACTTTGGTATTAGTGGCAAGTTAAAACTTGCCATGGTTTGAGGAAATTCTAAATTTTAGGACTTCACCTGGTGTGGTGGTTATTATTTTACAAAGGCTGGAATCAGAGTTGTAAGAGAATCCATTGGCCTTGATGTATGAATATTTTCCTTTGAGTGGCTTAGTGGTCATGATATTGGTCCCTGGTAGAAGGAAGCATAATCATAACTTAATACTTGTTTCTTCAGTTAACAATATTTATATAATCATAATGTAAATATTCTTAATTTTCAAGTTTCAAAAATGACTAGCATGGACAACGTTTTTATGGTTTCAAAGTAAATTGTAAATGTTATTAATTGTAACAATGTAAAAGTAAGTGCATAGCTATTAGAAGTTAGAGAAGACCAAGGCTACTACTATCCAGACATGCTATTAAAAGTTGAGAGAGAAAGAAATATGTTTGTGTATTATTTGACATTACAAAGTTAACTTCCCCATAATTTAACAGAGGAGGTAAAAAGTGGTGTAATTGAGCTAAATTCTAATTTATCATAAAAGGAAGTAAAAAATAATATCTATGGTTGATAAACAGAGAAAGAGTATTACAATGATCGAAACTAAAACAAATGAATAATCAAAAAGATTGTCTCTGAGAAACAAGGCTTAGGGGAGGTGAGAGTGGCCAGGGTATTAAAACTATTTTCATGTATTATTTGATAATATTTTATAAATATATTAAAACCATAAATTGTTCATACTTTGTGAATGCAGTAATTTCCCTTGTGGGATTCTATGCCAAAGAAATTATGTAAAATGTGAAGTATGCTTTGTTCATGAAAGTGTTTATTGTGGCATTACTTAAATTTAGCACAAAAATTAAAAGACAACCTAAATGCCCAGCTATAGGTGGAAAGTTTAACTTTGTTACACTTATTAGATGCATGCGTCTTTTAAAGAACTTTTTAGCCATTAGAAGTAACATTTATGAATAGAATGTAACAGTGCTCTTGAAATAAGTACAAAAGCAGGATATAGAATTTCATCTTTAGTGTGATTGTAGCTTATGCATAAAAGATTATGCCTTTATGTCTTAATTAGTCTCTATGATAATTAGGTGTAGTATTACATGAGGACAAGGTGATACATTGCAACTGAACACATGATACCTGTGAAATACACTTTAGTATTTACTGTGTCAGTTTCTAAATGTATGGGGTTAATTTGAAGTCATCTGGGGCCTTCAGGTGATATAATACCCTGGATCTAAACTTAGTTCCAGAAATGACAAACATTCACTTTTCTCCTCAATTTCAATGTATTCATGTGTAAAAACTCTAAACAGAGAAATGGCATTGGGGGTCGAAGTAACTATGTTCATGTCTGTTTTGAGAGGGCATCATGGACTAAGGCATGGAAGGTTTGTGAATGTCTTAATTAGGAGCTTATCCTTTCTTCTGTAGGCACTTAGGAGTCACTGAAAGAAACGAATGACATAATCAGATTTGCGTTTTAGAAAGATGACTCCAGAAGCAGTATGAAAATGGATTAAAGTCTGTTTTGGTGGCAGCTAGACCAGTTAAAAAGCAGTTGCAGTGGCTAAACGAGCAAACGTCACAGTGAATAAGCACTAGAATACTGCTCAACAATAAGAATAAACAAATTGCTGATACACACAACAGCACGGATGAATCTCACAGACATTATGCTGAGCAAAAGAAGCCAGACACAAAAAAGTACATATTGCCTGATTCCGTTTATATGACTCTGCAACAGGCAAAGTGAAGTCTGTAATGACAGAAATTAGACTGATGGTTACCTGGGGTGAGGGAGGGGTGCAGGTGCTGGACTTGAGTACAGAGGGGCTCTGGGAACTTTCTGGGATGATGTAAATGTCCTATATCTTGATTGGGATGGGGGTACATGAGTGTTTACCTTTCTCAAAACCCTTTGAAATATACACCTAAAATCTGTGGGTTTTATTGTATGTAAATTATACCTCAATTTATGCATAATACCTCAAATTATATATAATCTGTTATATATAAATTATAAGTTGACTTAAATTTTTTATTGAGATATTGATATATAACATTTTAGTTTCAGGTATACAACATGATTTATGTATACGTATATATTGTGAAACCATCACCACGCAGTTACAAATTTTTTTTTCTTATGGTGAGAACTTTTAAGATCTACTCTCTTAGCAGCGTTCAAATATACAATATAGTATTGTTAACTGTAGTCACCATGCTGTACATTACATCCTCAGTACTTATTTATCTGATAATTGGAAGTTTGTTTTTGACTACCTTCTCCCATTTCAACCGCTCCCTACCCCCAGCCTCTGGCAACCCCCAATCTGATCTTTATTTCTATGAGTTCAGTATTTGCAGATTCTACATATAAGTGAGATCATACAGTATTTCTCTTTCTCTGTCTGACTTATTTCACTTAGCATAATGCCCTCAAGGTCCATTCATGTTGTCACAAATGGCGGGAATTCCTTCTTTTTTATGGCTGAATAATATTCCACTGTATATATGTGCCACATTTTCTTCTTCCATTCATCTATTAATGACCACTAAGGTTGTTTCCATGTCTTGACTATTGAAAATAATGCTGCAGTGAACATGGGGGTGTAGAAATCTTTTCAAGTTAGTATTTTTGTTTCTTTCGCATAAATACCCAGAAGTAGACTTGCAGGATCATATGGTAGTTCTATTTTTAATTTTTTGAGAAAACTCCTACTGTTTTCTGTAGTGGCTGCGCCAATTTACATTCACACCAGCAGTGCACAAGGGTTCCGTTTTCTCCATATCCTCGCCAACACTTGTTATTTTAAAATTGATTTTTTAAAAAGCTACTGTAAGGATCCAGGAAGAAATTAAGAAATTATCAGGATTTAAGTAATGGCAGTGGGAATAAAGAGTGTTGAAGAGGTATGGAAGATAGTGATGCTTCAGTTCAGTAGGGTTTGCTAACTAAGGATGTGAGGGGTGAGAGAGGACAAGTCAAAGCTGGCTTTGGATTTCTGGCTTGGGCACCTGAGTAGACTTTGTTCTTGTTCACCGAGATAGTGAAGAGAAGAGGAGCAGATTTGGCAGGGGAGTGGGTGATGTGTTCTTTGTTCAGTGTATTAAATTTGAAATAATGACAACAGATGGTGATATGTAAATGGAAGAGGAATATATGGATATGGGCCTCAGGAGGTAGATCTGAGCTGAAATGCAGATTTGGGAGACCTAGCATTCATGTGATAGTTGAAACTGTGGTTGTGAATAGCATAGGCTGATGTGAAAAGACTAGAGCTTTGAGTGGAACTCTGAGAAATACCAACAAGCAAAGGATGTGAATGATTACATTAGTCATTAAAATATATGTTTACCGTAAATGGTTATTCATTTTTAAAAAGTATCCTTCTATATCAGCACAGTTCATTTTGAACTATCAAATTAAAAATGGAAAAATTCTACAACAGAAATTACTTGGAACTGGTGATAATCTAAGTTTGGACCATAATACATCTAAATTCTCTTAAATATTATCTATAATATAGGATGAGAGTCATGTGCATGTATATCTAAGTAAAGAACATTTCAAAAGCATAAGCGAGTGAGCTATAAGAGTCTTTCCTTGAAACGGAATAATTTTACAGCTCATAAAATATTGGGAATAGAAGATATCTTAGATCATTTAGTACAAACTCTTCATTTTTTATTTTTATTTTTTTGCTGAGGAAGATTTGCCTTGAGCCAACATCTGTTGCCAATCTTCCCCTTTTTATGTGAGCCACTGCCACAGCATGGCCACCGACAGATGAGTGGTATAGGCCCATGCTCGGGAACTGAACCCAGGCTGCTGAAGTGGAATGCGCCAAACTTCAGCACTAGGCCACCAGGGCTGGCCCCAAACTCCTCATTTTTTAGATGAGGAAAATGAGACCTAGAGGTATTAACAGCTTGCCTAAATCACAGAACTTGTTGGTGGCAGAATTAGAATCAAAGCGGCCAGACCAGTATTCTTTATATTATGTCAGTAGCCTCTGTATGTGTATTAATAGTACAGCAGTTTGTTTGTTTTTGCCAAGGAAGATTCACCCTGAGCTAACATCTGTTGCCAACCTTCCTCTTTTTGCTTGAGGAAGATTTGCCCTGAACTAACATCTGTGCCATTCTTCCTCTATTTTGTACCTGGATCGCCGCCACAGCATGGCTGCCAACAAGTGGTGTAGGTCTGTGCCTGGGAACCAAGCTGAGGCTGCCAAAGTGGAGCACACTGAACCTAACCACTAGGTTACAGGGCTGACCCCCAGTACAGCAGTCTTTAAAAAACAGATAAGCATAGTATCATGTGCTATGCCTGTTTTGTTAAGAATCCTGTTTTTAGATAATCAAGGTAGTAGCTTGATATATTATTTCACTATGATTTTTTTAATAAGTGGAACATATTTTAAGTGTTCTAAAACAATTTTAGTTCATTATTTTTTCCCTCTGTGTGGCACACTGTGTAGAATTGACAAATTGTATCTTAAATTTCCCCTGAATGTGAAAGCTCTGAATACTCTATCACTTGCTTAGTGGTCACTCTGCCATAAATCACTGAAAAAGCCTTAGAAGCCCTTGAATGAACTTTCTTTATAGTTTCCTACAAGTTTATGTGTATTTAATAATATGTGTGTGTATATGTGCTTATTTAGGATATAAAAATTATTTTTGTCACTCTTAGTTATGCTTTCCACAGTGAGGGGGAAAATTGTATTTTGTGAGAAGTGACATTTTGAGAGTTCCACGGTGCCTTCTGGTTATTGTAGTGCAATGGGAGTATTCTAAATTGTGTATTATTTCTTCCTATCTCCTCTCTCTTCCTCCACGTTTTGTACTTATTTGCAAACAAACATTCAGAACATGCGTTTGAATGAGATGAGAATTGTATCTTCCAGATTATTTTTTCCAGAGTTAATCTCTGATTGTTTTTTTCTTACCAAAAACCTTTGTTGGCTCCTTATTGTCTTTAGAATAAACTGCGTACTCTGACATTCAGCATCTGCATAATCTGATCCACATACATACTGGAAGGTAGTCTCCCTGTACTTCCATTGTAGCCAAACTAAACCTTTCTTGGTTCTTTATATATTCTGCTGATTTCCTACTTCGTTGCTCATGAGCCCCACCCCCTGTGCTATTTTTCAGTGCTCCAGCTGTCTGAATCTTACAGCTTCTCTTAATTCTCAGTCAAAGACCACTCTTTCCACGAAGTCTTTCCCAGGTAGAAGTAATCTCTTCTTCTGAACTCTTAATTATCTTTAAAAAAAATATTTGCTATACACAAAAGTACATGTATGTACCACAATTTGTTTATCCATTCACCTGCAATGTATGAAAAGTTCCAATTTCTCTGGATCTTTGCCAGCACCTGGTATTGCCTTTTTTTTGTTTTACTTTTTGTTTTTCTAATGAGTGCATAGTGGTATCTCATTGTGGTTTCAGTTTGCGTTTCCCTAATGACTAACAATACTGAGCATCTTTTCATGTGCTTATTTGCCTTCTGTAGCCCTTCTTTTGCCCATTTAAAAATTGAGTTGTTTTCTTAATGAGTTTTTAGTACTTTATGAATTTGGGGTACAAGTCCTTTATCAGATAGTGTGTTTTGTAAATATTATATTCTAGTCCATGGCTTGTCTTTTCATTTTCTTATTTTGATGAAGTCCGGTTTATCAGTTTTTCTTTTATAGTTTATACTTTAGTTTCCTAAGAAATCCTTCCCTTAATCCAAAGTCACAAAAATTTTCTTCTATATTTTTTTTGTAGAAGTTTTATAGTTATAGTTCTTATATATAGATCTATGGTCCATTTTGAGTTAATTTTTGTACAGAGAGTGAGGTAAGTCTTGAAGTTCTTTCTTTTCTTTTTTTTTTTTTTCACTTATGGATATCCAGTTGTTAACAGCACTATTTGTTAAAAAGACTATTCTTTCGCCATTGAATTACCTTGGCACTGCTTTTGAATTTAGTTTACCTTATATGTATGGGTCTGTTTCTGGACTCTATTCTGTTCCATTGGTCTATATGTGTATGTATATGTGGATTTCAATTTTTAGTGCTGAGTATCAAAGTGTACTTTCGATCTGAAAACACATTTCTTTCTTTAAAAATTTGGAAAATTCTTGGCTATTATCTCTTTGAATATTACTTCTCTTTCATTCCCAACATTGTCTTCTTTTGAACTCCTTTTTGATGTTGGAGCCTGTGAAATCAATCTTTGATATCTCTTAATTGCTCTTTTGTATAATTTTTCTCTTTGCCTTTCTGTGCTGGATCCTAGGTTACGTTCTTCAGTGAATTCTTCCAATTTAATATTTATCTCTCCAAGAAAATTATTAATTCAAGATAAATATTAATGTGAATTAATATTTACATGGGCATAATAAAGTTTACACTTTTATTGATTTTCAACTTTTAGATTTAAGTTCAGAACAAAGCAAGAAGACAATTATAATTATAAACACTGAAAATAAATATTATTGACTTTGCAAGTTAAATCATTTTTAAATTTGAAAACTACTTTTGTTCCCTTTCAGTCATTTGCAATTCTATGTTTGCACACGTGTTTATCTTCTCTCAACCAAACTTTGGGTATCCCAAATCTAATCTTTGTGAATTGAGAGCATATTTGTGTAGCATAATAGCATAGTGATGGGTATGATGACAAAATTGAAGCTGCTTAAACCTTCCAGTGGCTTCCCACTGTGATTAGAATAAACTCCAAACTCCTTCCTTTGACCTGCCAGGTCCTATGTGATCTAGTCCCTAAAGATCCCTTTGACCTTATCTCCTACTCCTCCTCTATTTGCTTTAGCTGTGTTAATCATCTTTTTGACCTTTGAACTCATTTCCAACTCATGGCCTTTGTACTTGCTGTTCCTATACCTGGAATGCTATTCCTTAAGCTCTTTATTGGCTCTCTCTTCATTCTGGTCTGTTCTCAAATGTTTCTTCCTCAGAGGCTTTGCCCTGACCCTCTTAGCTCAAGAAGTGTTCTCTCCCCTGCCCTCATCAATCTGTCACGTAACCTTCTTTGTTTTATTTTCTTCAAAGCATTTATCACTAACTTTACCACCTGAAATTATTTGTCTTCCTCCTTTAGAATGTAAGCTCTATGAGGACAAGATTTTTATCTGTCTGACTCAACTGTGTACCAGCCCTTAGAACAAACAGTCTGACATATTGGAGAGGCTTAATAAAAAACCTGTAGATTGAAGGAATTAATAAATTGGTGTGATATCACTAGGAAGCATTTTTTCGTCATTTGGTGGAAAAGCACCTGGAGCAAAGGGGTCCTGGGAGAACACTTGTGTTAATAAAAATGCTTGTGCTTATTACTCCTGACTTCTTGTTCCTGCTGGGACTTGGAGACAGGGGAAAATAGCATTTTGGTCACCCTAAGAGTGTTTTTGAGGCCCAGTGTCTCTGGTCCCTGAGAAAGAAATACCATTGGTCAGTCAAGCAGGTCACTTGGGAAGTTTCTGTAATTTCAGATCTTTGAAAGATCTTGTTTGTTTTTACTATTTCTTTTTGTTACCTACCCTCATTATAAAGTCTTACTTATTTTCTATCTTTTAAGTCATGGCTACTTGGGTGAACTCAGATGAACTTTTAGTTAATTTAAATTTCTTTCTTACATAGATTTATCAAAAGGCAAAGCTTTAAAGCACTATATTACTGATCTGTATGTTATCAATAAATTGCAATCATCTTCTTTGAATTTTATTTTTATTAACCATTTTTGTAAAGTTACTAATAAAATTATAGACCTCAAAGACAGTGGAGTCTGAGCTTTCATTTTTTAATGTAGAAGTTTATCTCAGTCTAAGAATATAGGTGCATACTCACTATTAGAATATTTTAAACCACCATCTCTTACCCGTTTTCCATCCTCACATGTATATAAAAGAAAAACTACAGGTGAATTAGAAGACGGGAAAAAAAGATTCTTAAAAAGTAGCCTTTCAGAGAATATACACAAACAATTGGTAGGATATTTGTAAAAACATGATAGGTATCCTGTAAATATCTGTGGAATGACTAGCAGTCAGTCAAGTTTTGTGCGTATTAGAAAATATTTTATTAATATGTGTATCTCTTTTGGATCATGACCTCGCAGTATATATCATATCGTACGTAAATGCTAGATCAATTCATGCCCCAGATGTTTCAGATTTGAGTAGCTTGCCATTATTTCTCATGGCAACAAAAATCACACTGCTTATAATCTTTGATTTCTGAAGCAAGTCACTTTTTTATTTGTAAAATAAGAAAAAGTTTCCTAGCCAATGTGTTTCAGGGAAAGAGGAACTTCATTGGTGTTTTCGCTATCATCAGTAATTTTCTTGTATTGTTTTTCCAGTTAAAGAATGTTATCTCATGGCTCAGGTTTTTATTTTATTTTTCCAATTAAGTGTGAACCTTTTAGGTAAATTTATTTTGTGTCTTTCTGTGAGCAAAGGAGACATGGTATTGCTTCTTTGCAAAGTAATTTTTCAAGTGATGAGAAAATAATATGGAATTATTTATGAAGACGTGATTTAAGACTAATGCCTAATATTTATTGAGCGCTTATGCATGCTAGGCAGTGTATTCATTGCTTTACGCGCAGTGTTTCATTTCTACTAACTACAACTCTATGAGATTCATACTGTTCTTGTTCCCATTTTACATATGAGGAAAGTGAGCGGCACTGAGGGCATCAGTAACTTGCCCAAGATCACAAACATAGCTAGTAAGTGGTTAAACTCAGGTTTTAATTCAGCTGTGTCTTCTCTAAATTCCATGTTTTGAACCATGAGAAGCGATAAACTGCCTCTGGAGCTTTTTGAAGTTACCTGGTAAATCTCACAGATGCTCCAAACTGAGGCAATTACCTTATATGAGTACTCCTGCTTACCTGCACTTTACTGTATTACAAAGAACTCCAAGGGACTATCTAAATTCTTCTGATGGCTTGAGATTTAGTTATCTTAATGTTTAAAAATATTTGTTTTTTTGACGTAAATGAACCATTTGCTTGGAAATTGTTCCATTTGAGTTAATGTGAGGATTGATAAATATGCTTTGAAACAAAAGGAAACTATTGTGACATAGATATTTAAATCATATTTGAATTGAATTTAAAGATGGCTATTTGCAAGTACTTTTAAAAACAAAGTTTAAATTCCAAATTTAAGATGGAAGATTGCAAATTACTATATATATGTTTTTTTAAAGAATGTGATATATGGAAAGACTAGGAGATCGAAATATCTGCTTTCTAGATGTTGTTATGCCACTTACTTACCCTGTGTCTTTTGGGAGTCATTTCACCTCTACCCCTAAGCTTCAATTTCTTCATCTGTAAAATAAACCACCCAAAATTCAGGGGAATGGTACCTGCTCTGTTAACCTAGTTGCACTGGTCTGATGATTACCTGATTAATGCCATGTAAAATTGCTTTGTAAACTATGGATATAAAGCATTTGATGTCCTTGCCAGGTCATTTAAACTCAGAAGCAAGAGTTGGTGTCTATTTTAGTTATATGGATTCTTCAGTTGTTTGGGGGTATATAGAATTAATTCAGTGGATTCATTGTGTTGAATGTCCCCATAGATAAGTGCCTGTATTATAGATAAGCACATAACAGACTTTATGAGTCCAGGAGCCCCAGATTAAGTCTTCAAAGAAAAGCTTTTCCTGTCAAATTTTCATACCCAGTATTTTATTTTTGCCAATATCTACCCCCATGGAGTGTTACGTTTTTGTAGATAAGATGGTAAATGACAGTCTAAATTAAATGACTCATTAGGATTGATAGAGATTTCTTAATTTTTAAGAAAGCAAATCCTTAAAGAATAAAAGATATATTTTATAATGTAAGGGGACATAGTGAAGAATCCAGATGTTATTGCAATGGGGAGGGGGTTGTCAGGCGGTAGAAACAGAAAGGTGATCAATATTTGTGGGAAAATAACCAGTAATAGACTCCAGTCTCTAATAGGGAGCTCCCAAAGGAATAATGAATGAATGCCTTGAGTACCAAACCAACCTAGTTTTCACCTCTGAGCTGTGTTCGCTAGGGCAGTCTTATGAAACATAAACATTATGCCATCTTTAGGAGCTTTAAAGGAACGCTGTTGTGTTGATGCGGGATCGGTGAGCCGAGGAGTCGAAAGAAAGATTTCTTAGACTCTCAAGATCTGGCAGTAGTGCTCCTTTATTTAGAGAATAGTGTGGAATAGCATGGGGACAGCACCCATGGGCAGTCGGAGCTTCTGCTGCTGCCGCTGCCCCGAACTGAGGGTTGGGGCCAATATTTAAGGCATAGGTGTGTGAGTTATCTCTTTATTAGTGCCCGTTTGGTCTGGCCATTTGGTGGTCCCACAACTTTTAGACAAGAATCAAACCGGATTGAGTAAATGGCAGAAGTCACCGCTCAAATATTATCCTAAGCTAAAGACAAAGGAGGATTTTGGGGTGGGAGGTCAGTTACATGAGGTTGCCAAACAGTCTTCAAAGATAAGGCCATCCCCCCTTCCTCCTGGCTCAGAGAGGGAGGCATCTTCACAGATAGAGGTTTCCCTGAGAAATGTAAATGTTTTCCCAACAAGGGGCAAACAAATTCCAGAGAGGGAGGCATGTTACAAATACAATTGCCTCTGATCAAAGGGCAAACAAATTCCACTCCTTGGAGCCTGCTTCTTATCTGTAGTTTTAAAAGTCATAAAACTGTTTAAAATTAAGCAGCCTAAAAATCCCCATCAGTGTGCTCTCCATTGTCGAGGGAAAGAAATCTATCTCTCATTCTCTCCTTCCCTCCCTGTCCCAGGTAAAAAGGTGAGCATTTATACAAACCTTACTCTAAAATCTTTGATAAAGCAAAGAAAATCCTATGATGTTTGGCTGATCATTATATGTATATTTGCATTATAACATAATAATTCCATTTTTTTGGGAACACATTGTGTGGCAGGTCATGTTAGGCATTTTTCGTATATTTTATTGTTTGTTCTTCACAACACGCCTGAAATTTAGTATAATCTCCCCCATTTTACATGGATGTTGAGGCTCACAGATGTTTAGTAACTTGCCCCAAAATCACACAATAGTGAGTGATCGAACTGGTATTCAAAGCCGTTATCTCTGTGATTCAAAAATCTGTGATTTTTTTCAAAGTTTGTAGTGCTTCCTTGATATGAGGATTTTTTTGTTTTTATAGATCTGGCCCAGCCACTTAAATGTGCAGCCAGATTTGGTTAATCCTGGGGCAAGAGTATTACCCCTAAATGTGTTTGGCAGATGATGATGTCCAGGTGAACATGGCTCTTAGCCACAAAGCTTCTCTGAATTTTGTGGAGAGTGTTCCCTTTACTTGTGGACCCTACTGTCAATGTAGATTCTCACTCGACCCAAGGATTCTATGGCCCCTCACTAAAGTGCTCTGCGAACAGCCTCTAGTTTTTGAGGAAAGTAAGCATTAACTTCTCTGATGGGGATTTCTGTATTTGGTGTTACTTCTTTCAAAGATATCAAAGGAAGCTTGCACATGTCTAGCGAACATATCTGCTGTCCCGTTGTTGAACAGCTCTTGTCAGGAAGTTCTTTTGTAATTCTAAACTAAGGATAATGTTTCGTTCATGAAGGGCTGATTTGTTACTGTTTCATTAAAAAAAATTTGAATTAGAAAGTGCTTAGTAAAGAGCATTTGCAGTTAAAAGGAAAAAAGAACCTTCCTAATGTGAATTTAAATAGGCCCTAAGTTGTTTACATTTCATGTTTGTCTCAACCAAAATTACAAAGAATAAATCCTATCTGTGTTATTACCTTCTCCATAAATTTTCTTCTTCCCTCAGTGTCTCATACATACCTGTACTTACTGTCTTAATTCTTTATGTTCATGAATTGACTTTGTTCACCCAATGAGATTGTAAGCTCTGAGAGCAGGTACTTAATCTTACCATTTTCATGACCTTTGAGGCAATAATTCTTATCCTGAGACCTCTGTAGTAATTCATACAGTAAAGTGGGACAGTCTAACTGAGGAAAGCATCAATATTTTTGGCTTTTAGCTAGACAAACTTCTACAGTGTGATGATACGAGTTATGTCATGATCACCACAAGCCCTGGATAAAATTGGAAAACAAATTTTCATTTAATAAATGCCATTTATTTAAAAAACAACTTTATAAACATGGTTCTTTCATGGTGAAAGGTTGGGAATTAGTGTTTAGTAGTGTCTGGCCCAGTGTTGAGTGATAATGATTACTAAAAATATGATTGATTTATTGATAGAAAGTAATAATGAACTTTTTTGTTTTAGGGAATGTTGTGGGCAATTTGGGACATTCCTTCTTCAGTCAAAGTTTCCTTGGCAGTAAAGAACATGGGGGGTTCTTATATGTGACATCTACATATCAGTCACTGCAAGAGCTACTTCTCCCAACCCCACCTTACTTGTTTGGGATTCTCATCCAGAAATGGGAAACTCCTTGGGCTAAAGTATTTCCCATCCGACTAATGTTGAGACTTGGAGCTGAATATCGACGTAAGTAGTAAAATATCTTCTAACCCATATGACCAACACATGATGACTAAATAAAGTCTTGAAGTATTTAGAGCCCCCCTGGTGGTACACTTCAGCAGAAGTAGTCTTTTGAAATGGCTAAGCTAAACTTGCTCATTTTCTCAACTTATTTTGGCTATAATGGGAAGGACTGAAAATATCAAATGAGAAAGTTAGTGATTATTTATTGCCTTGTAAGCTTACTGGTTTTATAGTACATTAATAAATAGATAATCATCTTCAGAAAAGAATGAATTTGAACTTAAGTAACTTTTTTATAGTATCTATATATAGTGAGCATGTTTTTTGTCACTTACGTGGAAAATAGTTATGACAAATATTTTACATACTATAACAGATACTGGAAACTAGTGGTGTAGAAATCATTCTCAGTTGGTAAGGTGAGCAACAGAAGAGCTTCCTTGCCCCTGGTTGTAGCAGTATAACAAAGTTGTCCCTTTTTTTCAGACATTAAGGGCTTAATGCAAGCTTTATTTTAAACTTTGTATCTTCACCTAATTAAAAGTGCCCTGGTCTAGGAATCAGACCACTTGAATAAGGTTCTTAACTCTGTTACTTTCTCTGTAACTTTGGGCAAGTCGCTCACGTTGTCTGATTCTCAGTTTCTTTTGCAACTGGAGATCAAAATGCTTGCCTTTTCTATTATATAAGATTGTTAAGAGGATCAAATGAGATAATGAAGATTATTTTCTAAACCATAAAACTATATGTGTGCTCATCAAGTCAGCTTCATTCTTTCACTTATTTATTCTTTAATTCAACAAGAATTTAATAAAGGCCTACAATGTGTCATGAATCCTGAGAATTCAGAAATGACTAAGACATGCTTATGGGCTCTTGGGAACTTTTGTAAGGAAGGCATACAGAAATCGTGATTATAGTAGTATGTTGTATTAAAACACATGCTCAAAGTTAACAGAAGTTCTTTGGGAGCCCCAAGATGGGCTCTAACTTACCAAGAGTGAAGGAATTGGATAAGAAACATTTCTTGGACCAAGGTGCCTCTGGACTGAACTGTAAAGGAGGCATTTGAATCAGGTAAATGAAGGAGGGAAAAGAAGGATGGTATGCGGAGGGAATAACATGTGTATCTTCCTGTCTTAAACAGGCAGCTCAAACCGTAAAGGTCAAGGAGTGAGCCAGCATATAGGGTCACCCAGTATTTAGCTATCTTAAAGAGGGTCCTTGTTGGGAGATGTATAAGAGAGAACTCTTTTAGACTTCTTGAGCACAGAGGAATCAGGAGATATTTGTTTCCTGGATCATATTAATCCAGTTTGAAGAAGAGTGCTTCCTAAGACCTTTTGGTCATTTTTGAAACAGCTGCATCAAAAGGCTTATTCTAGAGGCCAGCCCCATGGCCAAGTGGTTAAGTTTGCATACTTTGCTTTGGCAACCCAGAGTTTTGCTGGTTCAGATCCTGGGTGTGAACCTAGCACTGCTTATCAAGCCATGCTTAGGTGGCATCCCACATAGCAGAACTAGAAGGACCTACAACCAGAATATACCACTGTGTACTGGGGGGCTTTGGGGAGAAGAAGAAAAAAAAAAATTGGCAACAGATGTTAGCTCAGGGCCAACCTTTAAAAAAAAAAAGGTTTATTCTAGTCATCAAAAGACTTAGCCTGGTGTGGTTTTGTAGGAGGCTCAGGATTTGTGATGCTACTCTTCTAAATACCTTTTTTTTTCTTCTGAGGAAGATTTGCCCCCTAGCTAATATCTGTGCCAGCCTTCCTCTGTTTTGTGTGTGGGTCACTGCCACAGCATGGCCACCAATGAGTGGTATAGGCCCGCACCCAGAAATTGAACCCGGGCTGCTGAAGCAGAGCACACTGAACTTAACCACTAGGCCGCAGTGCCAACCCCTCTAAATACCTTTTGAGCCCTACGTTTCATATGTTCTAATGAGCCGTTACAATTATATTTTGAAAACTGTATCAACCATGATGTTTCTTTTACCAGAATTTTAAGCTGCTGTACTTAGTCTGATCATTTCTCATTTCCATAGTTTATCCATGCCCACTGTTCAGTGTCAGATTTCGGAAGCCATTATTTGGAGAGACGGGGCATACCATCATGAATCTTCTTGCAGTAAGTTGAGAATTTTTATTTTCTTTTTCCTCACTGTGGTTTGTATGGGAGAAGGAAGATAAAGATTTTATTATTTTGTTGATAGCAATGCCACTGCAGCTTCAGGCAGGTGAAGATATGTGCTGGAGGAAAAGAGCAACATATATGTTCTTTGGAAAATATATGGAGCTTTGGAGTGAAATAGTACAGGATTCCAGCCCCTGATTATACACTTAATGTCTAAATGACCCTGCGGGGTTATTGTGAGGACTAGAGTTTGTGTATAATTAAAACTCCTATCATTATGTCTTTTTTTATTTTAAAGCTGGCATCCTAGGGGTGTCCCCTCTTTCTGTATACCTTATTGTTCAGCTAAAGATTGGTCACAGGTTCTGTTTAAATATCTCAAGCCAGTAAGGCTTCCATTGTTTGCTGATGGATTCTGTGTATGGACTGGAATTCATACTTCCTTCTTTTTCTTTCTGCTGGGCTCTTTCATCTCTCCTCTGCGCTTGCACAGGCTCTGACTCTGTTGACCAAGGATGTTGGTTGGCTTGGGTCCACTAAGATCTCTGCTGCCCGTGTGCACAGACTAAGGTCAATCCTTAATATTTGGAGAATTTATGAAGCTCCCTGTGGCTATCTCACCTCCCAGAACCTTCCTTGTTAAATTTCTGGCTAGTCTGCCTACCCGTTACCTGCCCCAAACAGGCTAGCAACTCAGACTAATAGAGCTGCTGGCCCTCCATTTTCACTAGCTGCTGAAGTTAACGCTTTAACTGACAATACTCCAAATCATGATCCTTCAGTAGCAAAGCTTATTGTTTTCACAAACTACCTTGTCCTGATTGAACTTCCTAACAGGACTAGGGGACAGCCCCTGGCAAGAAGGTTGCAGACTCGACACTATTGTATGTACTTGAAGGTCAGTAGTTTTTACGAATAAACATTTCTCAGTGTGTCATATGCTTTTGGTCTAATTCCAGAGCACTGAAATGTTTGGTTTTGTTTAAACTGTTTACCCAGCTTTTTAGTTGCTTTTAGGGAACTGCATTTGTTTACTTTCTCCCTCTGTCATGCAATTGTAGTTATAGTTCCAGTTACCTTTTACAGAGATTAAAACAGTAGGAAGAACTCTTGTAGGTTTGCCCACAGTTACCATTTCCAGTGCTCTTCATTCCTTTGTGTAAATCTGTGTTTCCATGTGGTGTCACTTTCCTTCTGCCTGAAAGATTTCCTGTAACATTTCTTGTAGTATGGGTCTGCTAGTGATGAATTCTTTCAGCATTTGTATTTCTAACAACATCTTTATTTCACCTTAGTATTTGAAGGGTATTTTTGCTGGATATAGAATTCTAGCTTGCCAGTTTTATTCTTTGAGTGTTTTAAAGATGTTGCTCTACTGTCTTTTAGTTGGCGTTGTTTCAGACATGAGGTCTGTTTTCCCTCTTGTCTTTTTTCCTCTCTCCATAATGTTTTTTCCTTCTCTGGGTGCTTTAAAATTTTTCTTTCTATTGCTGCTTTTGCAAATTTGACTTTGTGCTTTAGTATAGTTTTTTTCACGTTTCTTGTGTTTTGGGTTTGTTGAGCTTCTTAGATTTATGGGGTTTTTGTTTCATTAAATACTTTTTCTGTCTACTCCCTTCTCTCCTTCAGGGACTCTAATGTTATAGACATATTAGGCTGCTTGATCTTTCTTTCTCTGTTTCATTTTGGACAGTTTTTATTAGCTGTATCTTTAAGTTCACTAATCTTTTATTTTGTATGTTTAAGCTGCCATTAATTCCATCTCTTTTTTTTTGTAATCTCAGACATTGTAATTTTCATCTCTAGAAGTTTTATTTTGGCCTTTTTTCTATATTTTCTATGCCTGTACTTAACTTTTTGAACATCTGGAATATAATTATAATAACTGTTATAATGTCCTTGTTTTGTAATTCTAACATCTGTATCAGTCCTGGCTTAGTTTCTATTTTTCACCTGTATTTTGAGTTGTATTTTCCTGATTCTTGGCATGCTTGATATTTCTTAATTTTTTATTGGATGCCAGACATTGTGATTTTACCTTGCTAGGTGCTGGATATTTTTTGTTTCTATAAATATTCTTGAGTTCTGTTATAAGTAACACAATTAATTTACCTAGAAACAGTTTGATCCTTTCAAGTCTTGCTTTTAAGCTTTGTAGGGTAAAACCAAAGTTGTGTTTAGTATAGGACTAGTTTTCCCTCACTACTAAGGCAAGACCTTTCTGAGTGCTTATGATGATTTTTGGCACTATTTAGAATTCGACCAAACTTTGCAGAGTAAGAGTACAATCCTTCACAAGGCTGTCAATACATGAGATGCCAGCTGCAAGCTAAAGGGTTCCCAGGTCACCCACTACTTCTGACTAACTGGATACAAATGTCGGAGTTCCCACTACCCCCTTGGGTTTGATAATTCACTAGAATAATTCACAGAACTCAGCAAAGCACTATACTTATGATGACAATTTTATTATAACAAAGGGGACACAAAGCAGGAGCAGCCAAAAGAGGAGACACATAGTACAGTGTCTGGGAGGGTCCCAAACAAGAAGCTTCTGTGTCCTCGGGGACATGTCACCCTCCTGATATATCAATGTGTAACAATATACACAGAGTAAGCTCTTGAGCTCTTGTGTCCTAAGTTTTTACTGGAGTTGCCTTACTAGGCATGATTGATTGAATCACTCTCCTTTGTTGCCTGAGATTCAGTGTCTTGAAAATCATTGTTTTATGTGTTTTGTGCAGTTTTTTGGTTGTTTCAGGCAAGAGGGTAAATCGGGTCCCTTTTCTCCATCTTAGCCACAAGTGGAAAGGAAATTTTAAAATTATATTTTAATCTATAAGATATATCTCTCTCTCTCCTTCTACTCCAATCCCTGGCCCCTTGTCCCTCCCTGGTAACTTTAGTGTTTATTCATTTTATTTTACTGAGTTCATAATAGTTTACATCACTGTGAAATTTCAGTTGTACGCTGTTTCTTGTCCATCACCATATAACTGCTCCCCTTCACCCCCTGTGCCCACCTCCCACCCCTGTCCCCTGGTAACCATCAAACTGTTTTCTTTGTCCATGTGTTTATTTTCCACATAAAAATGAAGTCATAAGGTGTTTATCTTTCTCAACCTGGCTTATTTCGCTTAACATAATACCCTCTAGGTCCATCTATGTTGTTGCAAATGGGATGATTTTGTCTTTTTTTTATGGCTTAGTAGTAGTCTACTGTATGTATATGCCACATCTTCTTTATCCACTCATCAGTCATTGGGCACTTGGGTTGCTTCCATGTCTCGGCTATTGTGAATAGTGCTGCAGTGAACATAGGGGTGGGTACACAGGTCACTTTGGATTGTTCATTTAGAGTTGTTTGGATAGATATCCAGTAGTGGGATAGCTGGGTCATATGCTATTTCTATTTTTAGTTTTTTGAGGAATCTCCATACTTTTTTCCATAGTGGCCGCACCAGTTTGCATTCCCACCAGCAGTGTACAACGGTTCTCTTTTCTCCACAACCTCTCCAACATTTGTTATTTTTAGTCTTAGTGACTATAGCCATTTTAACAGGGGTGACATGATATCTTAGTGTAGTTTTGATTTGCATTTCCTTGATGATTAGTCATGTTGACCATCTTTTCATGTGCTTATTGCCCACCTGTATGTCTTCTTTGAAAAAATGTCTGTTCATATCCTCTGTCCATTTTTTGATTGGGCTGTTTGCTTTTTTGGTAGTTCAGTTGTGTGAGTTCTTTATATATTTTGGAGGTTAACCCCTTGTCGGATATATGATTTGCAAATATTTTCTTCTAATTGATGGCCGTCTTTTGATTTTGTTTTTTTTTTTAAGATTTTATTTTTGTTTTTCTCCCAAAGCCCCTGGGTACATAGTTATGTATTTTTATTTATTTATTTATTTATTTATCTATCTTTTTGAGGAAGATTAGCCCTGAGCTAACTACTGCCAGTCCTCCTCTTTTTTTTTTTTTTTTGTTTTTGCTGAGGAAACCTGGCCCTGAGCTAACATCTGTACCCATCTTCCTCTACTTTATATATGGGACGCCTACCACAGCATGGCTTGCCAAGTGGTGCCGTGTCCACACCCGGGATCTGAATTGGTGAAGCCCGGGCCACCGAGAAGCAGAACATGTGAACTAAACCACTGAGCAACTGGGCCAGCCCCCTAGTTGTGTATTTTCAGTTGTGAGTCCTTCTAGTTGTGGCATGTGGGATGCTGCCTCAGCATGGCTTGATGAGTGGTGCCATGTCCGCGCCCAGTATTCGAACTGGCAAAACCCTGGGCTGCCGAAGTGGAGCATGCAAACTTAGCCACTCAGCCACGGGGCCAGCCCCTGTCTTTTGATTTTGATCCTAGATTCTTTTGACTTGCAGAAGCTCTGTAGTCTGATGAAGTCCCACTTGTTTATTTTTTTCTTTTGTTTCCCTTGTCTGAGAGGACATGGTATTCAAAAAGATCCTAAGTTTGAAATCAAAGAGTGTACTATCTATATTTTCTTCCAGAAGTTTTGTGGTTTCAGGACTTGTCTTCAAGTCTTTGATCCATTTTGAGTTTATTTTTGTGTATGGCATGAGATGATGGTCTACTTACATTCTTTTGCAAGTAGTTGTCCAGATTTCCCAACACCATTTATTGAAGAGATTATCTTTTCTCCGTTGTATGTTCTTGGCACCTTTGTTGAAGATTAGCTGTCTGTAGATGTGCCATTTTATTTCTTGGCTTTCAGTTCTGTTCCATTGATCTGTGTGCCTGTTTTTGTACCAGTACCATGCTGTTTTGATTACCATAGCTTTGGTAGTACATTTTGAAGTCAGGGATTGTGATGCCTCCATCTTTGTTCCTTTTTCTCAGGATTACTTTAGCAATTTGGGGTCTTTGATTGCCCCATATGGATTTTAGGATTCTTTGTTCTATTTCCGTGAAGATGTCATTGGGATTCTGATTGGGATTGCATTGAATCTGTATATTGCTTTGGGTAGTATGGACATTTTAACTATGTTTGTTTTTCCGATCCATGTACATGGAATCTCTTTCCATTTCTTTATGTCATCAGCTATTTCTTTCGATGATGTCTTGTAGTTTTCATTGTATAAGTCCTTCACCTCCTTGGTTAAATTTATTCCTAGATGTTTTATTCTTTTTGTTGTGATTGTAAATGGAATTGTATTCTTGAGTTCTCTTTCTGTAAGTTCGTCATTAGAGTACAGAAATGCAACAGATTTTTGTAAGTTTCTTTTGTACCCTGCCACTTTACTGTAGTTGTTGATTATTTTTAATAGTTTTCTGATGGATTCCTAAGGGTTTTCTAAATATGAGATCATGTCATCTGCACACAGCAAGAGTTTCACTTCTTTATTTCCTATTTGGATTCTTTTTATCCCTTTCTCTTGCCTATTTGCTCTGGCCAAAACCTCCAGTACTATGTTGAATAAGAGTAGTGAGAGTGGGCACCCTTGTCTTGTTCCTGTTCTCAGAGGGATGGTGTTTAGTTTTTCTCCACTGAGTGTGATGTTGGCTGTGGGTTTTTCATACGTGGCTTTTATTCTGTTGAGGTAATTTCCTTCTATCCCCATTTTCTTCAGAGTTTTTATCAAAAATGTCTGTTGGATCTTGTCAAATGCTTTCTCTGCGTCTATTGAGATGATCATGTGGTTTTTATTCCTCATTTTGTTAATGTGGTGTATCAGATTGATTGATTTGTGGATGTTGAACCATCCCTTTGTGCCTGGTATAAATCCCACTTGGTCTTTGTTTATGATCTTTTTCATGTATTGCTGTTTTTGGGTTGCCAATATTTTGTTGAGGATTTTTGCATGTATCTCCATCAGAGATATTGGCCTGTAGTTTTCCTTTCTTATGTTGTCCTTGTCAGGCTTTGGTCTCAGAGTACTGTTGGCCTCGTAGAATGTGTTAGGAAGTGTTCCATCTTCCCTAATTTTTTGGAATAGCTTGAGAAGGATAGGTATTAAATCTTCTCTGAACGTGTGGTAAAATTCTCCAGGGAAGTCATCTGGTCCTGGGCTTTTATTTTTTGGGATGTTTTTGATTACTGTTTCAATCTCTTTACTTGTGATCGGTCTATTCAGATTATCTAGTTCTTCCTGATTCAGCTTTGGGAGGTTGTAAGAGTCTAGGAATTTATCCATGTCTTCTAGATTGTCTATTTGTCAACATATGGCTTTTCATAGTATTCTCTTATAATCCTTTGTATTTCTGTGATATCTGTTGTAATTTCACCTGTTTCATTTGTAATTTTATTTATCCGAGCTTTCTCTTTTTTTTTCTTTGTAAGTCTGACTTGCAGTTTGTCAATTTTGTTTATCTTCTCAAAGAACTAGCTCTTTGTTTCATTGATCCTTTCTACTCCCTTTTTTATTTCAGTTGCATTTATTTCTGCTCTGATTTTTTTCATTTCTCTCCTTCTGCTGACTTTGTGTTTTGTTTGTTCTTCTTTTTCTTATTCAGTTAGGTGTAGTTGGGATTGCTTATTTGGGATTTTTCTTGTGTGTTAAAGTGAGCCTGTATTGTGATGAATTTACCTCTTAATACTGCTTTTGCTACATCCTATATGAGTTGGTATGGTATGTTTTCATTTTCATTTGTCTCCAGATATTTTTTGATTTCTCCTTTAATTTCTTCAATGATCCATTGGTTGTTCAATAGCATGTTGTTTAGTCTCCATATCTTTGTTCCTGTCTCAGCTTTTTTCTTATAATTAATTTCTAGTTTCCTAGCATTGTGATTGGAAAAGATGCTTGTTGTTATTTCAATCTTCTTAAATTTATTGAGACTGCCTTGTTTCCCAGCTTATGGTCTATCCTTGAGAATGTTCCATGCGCACTTGAAAAGAATGTGTATCTGCTGTTTCTGGATGGAGTGTTGTACATATATTAAGTCCAACTGGTCTAGCTTTTCATTTAATTGCACTGTTTCCTTGTTGACTTTCTGTCTGGATGATCTAACCATTGATGTGAGGGTAGTATTGAGGTCCCCTACTATTATTGTGTTATTGTTAATATCTCCTTTTAGGTTTGTTAATAGTTGCTTTATGTACTTTGGTGCTGCTGTGTTGGGTCCATAGATATTTATAAGTGTTATGTCTTCTTGGTGGAGTGTCCCTTTGATCATGATATACTGCCCCTGTTTGTCTCTCTTTACCTGTCTTATCTTGAGTTCTACTTTGTCTGCTGTAAGTATTGCAACACCTGTTTCTTTTGTTTGCCATCAGCTTGGAGTATCGTCTTCTGTTCCTTCACTCAGAGCCTGTGTTTGCCATTGGAGCTGAGATGTGTTTCCTGGAGGCAGCATATTGTTGGGTCTTGTTCTTTAATCCATCTCGCCACTCTGTGTCTTTTTATTGGAAAATTCAAGCTATTTACATTTAGGCTGTTGATTGATATATGAGGGCTTAATGCTGCCATTTTATCACTTGTTTTCCAGTTCTCCTGCATTTCCTTTATTTATCGTCTTGTGCATTTCGGTCTACCAATTGAGTTATGTAGCTTTTTATGTTGAGTTTCTTAGTTTTCTCCTTATTTATTATTTGTGTCTCTGCTCTGCTTTTTTGTTTGGTGGTTACCATGAGGTTTATATGCAAAATCTCATAGATAAGATAGTCCGTTTCTGTTGCCTCTTATTTCCTTAGACTAAACTGATTCAGTCCCCTTCCTCTTCCCCTCCTATGTTGTTTTTGTCACATCTTATTCCATCTTCTGTTGTGAGTTTGTGGTTAGAATGACAAGATTATCTTTATTTTTGGTGTTTTCCTTCCCATTATCTTTAATGTTATTCTTGAGTATTTACCAACCTGTTCTGATGTATAGCCACAATTTTCTGGTTTTGTCTACCTATTTATCTCCTTACTCTGGGCTTTGTAACCCCTTTCTCCCTTTATTCTTTTCAAGTACGATGGCCTTGAGAATTTCTTGTAGGGGAGGTCTTGTGGCTAGGAACTCCCTTAGCTTTTGTTTATCTGGGAAAGTTTTTGTTTCTCCATCACATCTGAAGGATATTTTTGCTGGATAGAGTATTCTTGGCTGAAAATTTTTGTCCTTCAAAGATTTAAATATGTCATTCCTGTCTCTCCTAGCCTGTAAGGTTTCTGCAGAGAAATCCACTAAAAGCCTGATAGGCCTTCCTTTGTAGGTTATTTTCTTCTGTCTTGCTGCCCTTAGTATTTTTTCTTTGTCATTCACTTTTGCCAGTTTCACTACTATATGCCTTGCCATATTTTTACATTGACATATTTAGGAGATCTGCTAGCCTCTTTCATGTGGATTTCCTTCTCCTTCCCCAAGTTTGGGAAGTTCTCTGCTATTATTTCTTTTAATAAGCTTTCTGCTCCATTCTCCTTCTCCTTTTCTTCTTGAATACCTATAATTCTTATGTTGCATTTCCTAATTGAGTTGGCTATTTCTCAGACTTTATTCATTTCTTTTTAGTCTTAGTTTTCCTTCTCTATCTGGAGCATTTCAATATGTCTGTCCTCAATTATGCTGATTCGCTCCTTGATGATATCCACTTGAGCACTCAGGGAATCCATATTTTTTTTATCTCATCCATTGTGTCTTTCATCTCCAGTATGTCTGATTCATTCTTATTTATAGTTTCAATCTCTTTTTTGAAATACCTCCTGAACTTGTTGAATTGTTTCTCTACATTTTCTTTTAACTCATTGAGTTTCTTGATGATAGCTATTTTGAATTCTCTGTCATTTAGATTATATATTTCTGTGTCTTCAGGATTGATTTATGGGTACTTACCATTTTCCTTCTGGCCTGGAGACTTAATATAATTTTTGATACTGCTAGAGGGCGTGGCTCTATTTTTGAGCATTGTGGTGTCATTTGGTCGCAGTTACCACCTATTGCTACTGGGTGGGGTTCAAGAGCTGTGTATTCTGAGCTCTCTGCATTCTGCCAGGATCCCAGGTGCTGGAGCTGGCACTGGGCAGGTTGGGGGAGGGGCACTTTCTTCTCTGTGCTCTCAGGGTTTTCTCGTTCTGCCCTCACTATCTGCTCTCCTGGGGTGTTGGCTTGATGAGGTCAGCCCTGCAACAACTAGTCACCTCGGTAGGGGCTTTCCCTGTAGGCTTCGAGGGACCTTGGGGATCTTTGATGTTGCTGAGAAGGGGCACACTCTCCTCCCTTCCTTCCTTCTTGGAGGCTGCACACAGTCCCCGGATCGCAGTCTTTGGGGAGGGAGCAACACTTTCTCTTACTCCATTCCACCTCCGAGGAGGGGGGCTCCAGCCTCTCCACCTTCTGACGTAGGTTGCGTGGGTCTCTCACACGTCTTTTGTGTTGTGTGGATGTTTTCTGTTGCAATATGAATGTCTTTTTGGTTGTACCGTGGAGAGGAGAGATCACTGGGAGAGCTCACTCTGCCATGATACTGACGTCACTCCTTTAGTCATGTTTTTGACAAGATAATTTTTCTTGCTGACTTTAATCTGCTTTGGAATGAAAAGGAGGTATTTATCCCATAATTTAGCAACAAAGCCTAAGATTTTTATGGCCCCTGTCGATTTATTTATACAACATATGTTGAATTGTCTGCTGAAGAATTGTGCTCTCATTACCACCCTCTCTGTCTCTGGCTTACCAGAGAATCTATTGGAATCTATTGATTCCAACACCTTTCTATGTCTCCCCTCCCCTTGCTTTTCTCTTTACCTATCTTAAGCGTCCATGGTGTCATCATTCAGGTCACTTTTTTAGATAATTCTAGTTCCTTTGTTTCTTTCGCCCTCTCATGTGGTGTCCTGTCAAAATGTAGACCCTGGTTAAACCTTCCTCATTATTTAAAAAAGTGTTCTTTTAATTTATATACAGTAAAATTTACCTTTTTTAAAGTACATTTCTAAGAGTTTTGACAAGTGTATAGAATTATCTTACTACTACTGTCACAATCAAGATACAGAACAGTCCCATCACTCCAAAAAATTTGTTGGTGCACCCCTACTGTCTGGTAACTGTTGATCCTCTGTCTTTATAGTTTTAGCTTTTTCAGACTGTCATATAATTGGAGTTATACAGTATGTAGCCTTTTTGATCTCGCTTCTTTTACTTATAATGCATTTGCAATTCATCTATGGTGATATATGTATGTTGGGGAGGAAATAAAATCTTTTTCCTCTGCTCATCTTAGGTTCTTCACCTGGGGCCCTGTAAATTAGATTGGCCAAAGAGTGATTAACAAGAGGCATATTTTGGGATGGCATATTCCGGTACCCTTTAGTATCAATAGTTCGTTCATTTTTATTGCTGAAGTGTTCAGTTCTTTGTATGAACCACAGTTTATTCATTCACCTGGTGATGGATGTTTGGGTTGTTTCTAGTTTTTGGTGACTATGAATAAAGCTGCTATACACATTCATATATGAAATTTTGTATGAACATTAGTTTTCATTTCTCTTGGGTAAATATCTAGGAGTAGGATAGTTGAGCCATAATTGATGTGTAACATTATAAGGAACTGTGAAACTGTTTCCAAAATGCCTGCAGTATTTTGCATTCATCAGTAAAGTACAAGAACACCTTTTTTTTTTTTTGCCTACATTTGTTTTCTTCTTCTTCTTTTTTTTTTTTTTGTTTGTTTTTGAGGAAGATTAGCCCTGAGCCAACTACTGCCAGTCCTCCTCGTTTTGCTGAGGAAGACTGGCCCTGAGCTAGCATCCCTGCCCATCTTCCTCTACTTTATATGTGGGGTGCCTACCAGAGCATAGTTTTTTGCAAAGCGGTGCCGTGTCCGCACCCAGAATCCAAACCAGCGAACCCCAGGCTGCTGAGAAGCAGAACGTGCAAACTTAACTGCTGCACCACTGGGCTGTCCCCCTTATTTTTTGTTTTTATTTTTTGCCATTCCAATAGGACTTTAGTGGTTTTAATTTTTGTGATTTTAATTTGTATGTTTTTTATAATGAATGATTTTGAATATCTTTTCATGTACTTATTTGCCTTCTTTGTATCTTCTTTAGTGAATGTTCACATTTTTGTTCAGATTTTAGTGAATGTTCAGAATGTTCAGATTGTTGCCCATTTAAATAATTTGATTGTTGTTTTATTATTGAATTTTGAGGGTTTTTCGTATATTCTGAATACTAGTCCTTTGGTAGATTTGTATCATTTGTAAATATTATCTCCTAGTCTGGGGTTTATCTTTTTATTCTCTTAACAGTATCTTTCAGAGAACAAAACTTTCTAATTTTGTTAAAGTCCAATTTATTAATTTTTTAATGGGGCTTGTTTTTTGTATCACCTACGAACTTATTGACTAAACTCACATCACAGATGTGTTCTCCCACGTTTTCTTCTAAAAAGTTTATAGTTTTATATTTAGGTCTGTGATTCATTGTTAGTTAATTTTTGTCTATGATTGTCAAGTATTGTTTGAAGTTTTTTCTTTTCCATTTGTACATCCATATGTTCCACTATGATTGTCAAAAAGACTATCCCCTCTTCATTTATTTGCCTTTGCACCTGTATCAAAAGTCTCTTGAGAGGTAGGCCCAGTTGCATAGTCGTTAAGTTTGCACGCTCTGCTTCAGCAGCCCCAAGTTCACAGGTTCGGATCCTGGGCACAGACCTACACACTGCTCATCAAGCAGTGCTGTGGTAGCGTCTCACATAAAAAGTAGAGGAAAGTTGGCATGGATGTTAGTTCGGTGACAAACTTCCTCAAGCAAAAAAAGGAAGATTGGCTGGGGCCAGCCTGGGTGTGTAGCAGTTAAGTTCGTGCACTCCGCTTTGGTGGCCTGGGGTTTGCCACTTCAGATCCCAGGTGCGGACCTACACACTGCTTATCAAGCCATGCTGTGGCAGGTGTCCCACAAATAAACTAGAGGAAGATGAGCAAGGATGTTAGCTCAGGGCCAATCTTCCTCACCCCTTGCCCCCCCAGAAAAGTCACTTGACCATACCTGTGTGATCTAATTCTTCCTTCGTTATTATATTCAAGCCTGAATATGAGTGAAGACAAAAGGAGTAGCGTACTCACTGGCCTTACTTAGATTCATGACCAATACCATTAAGGAAGCTCTCAGACCTACCTGGCAATCTTTCCTGTTCCATAATACATTCTTGTCTCCTAGATGACTATTTGTACATTATCTCTTCTCAAATTTCTGATACTTCCTCTCCTTTCCTTTCAGCTGATAACCTAACCCCAATTTCCCTGAGTAAATAAAACAATCATAAGACAATTTTCACAAAGTTCCATGCAACCACTTACCAGTATCTATATATTTTCTTTTCTTAGCATCTAGGACACCATTCTTTCTTGGTTCTTCTCCTACCGCCTTCTGACTTGCCACCTTCGCTTTCACATTATATTCCACATCTCGGTAAATGGCAGTTCCAGTCTTCTAGTGGCTTACGCCATAAAATTCAGCATCATCTTTGGCTTTTATCTTTTTTCCACATTCTACATCCAGTCCAGTGGCAAACATTGTCAGTTTTCCCTTCAGAATATATCTAGAATCTGACCACTTCTCACCACCTTTTGAACTGTTCACATCTTGGTCCAATTTATCACTGTCTCTTGCCTGGATTATTTTTATTATGTTTATTTGATCTCCTTCCTTCTATCCTTGCTCCCTTACTATCTTTCTTTACCAGGAAGTCAGAGAGACCTGTTAAAATAGGTCAAAAGCCTTTTCAGATTAAAAGCAGAGATCCTTATGGTGGCCTGCAGGACCCTACAAAGCCTAGCTGCGTGCTCTCACTTTGACCTCTGCTCCAACCACTCTCACTCACTTTGCCTCAGCCACACTGGATGTGGTGTGTGTGTGTGTATGTGTTTTACCCTCCTAAATTTGTTGAGTGCCTGGGATGCTCCAGGCATTTGAGATGTAACAAGAATAAAACACTCTTGGAGCTTACCTCAGAGGGAGGAGTTAACAAATAAATACAGAAAATGTTAAGTGGTGATAAAACAGGGTAAGCATTCACATATTTGCTTAATATTGGATATAAGGGGTATATGAAACTGTTTGGTCTACTTATAAGAGGTTACAGTCTAATTGGAGAGCTAGAATACACATAGTGGGACTTTCATTACACATTTGCTTATTATTTAAGCAAATAAGATCTTTAAACTTTGACATTCTTTCCATTTGTGCTAGTTTTATTACTATAAATCATATCCTTCCATTGATGAATTCTTTATTTCACTTCAATCTGCTTTTGCCCAGGACTTCAGAAATTACCAGTATACATTGCCAGTAGTTCAAGGTTTGGTGGTTGATATGGAAGTTCGGAAAACCAGCATCAAAATTCCCAGCAACAGATACAATGAGGTAAGATTTACCATGAAGGCTTATTTTTCATAATTGAATACATGAATGAAGATGAAAAATACATGATTACATATAAATCTTATTTTTAATTAATTGACAGTGAAATCAGTTCATAATAGTGTATGACTTAGATCAATCATGGGGAATTTCATAATAGGCAAGACGTTAAATTAGCGATTTATTTAGTCATTGGTTGTGCTTTTTGACCTTTTGATGCTATAATAATCAGTGATAGATTTGCATTTCGGTTAAGGTATAAACTTAACTTTATAACATTAGTGCTAGAATCTTTTCATTTTTCCCTCTTACTGTAAGTATATATTGTTTTTGACTGTTCTTAATGTTTAAGCACAGCTCACTGTAAGTCTCAAAATGGCTCTTATGTAAGGTTGCAAAAGTAAATGATTGCATCTTGAATTAAGATGTATTTTGTAACTAAAATGAAATTGTGTATACTATGCACATATTAACAGAATTATGTAAATAATACTCTTTGCTTGTTTGCCATGTGAAGTCTTTCTTGAATTTAAAAATTTTCTTAAATCAGTTCTAAAATGTCTCATAATAATCATTGTGGTTTAAAAGAGAAATTTTATTTTAAAACTTAGTTTGATATAAGAATTGTTAAAATGTGTTGTTTTATTAGGCAGGGTAGTAACTTCTTAATTATTTCTTCCACTATCTCTTGATATAAAATAATTTTCTCCTTCCCTGTCTTCCTTCTTTCTTTTTTGCCTTCTTCCTTCAGCCATGTATTCACCTACTCATTCATTCTGTAAACATTTTGTACTTGGTATGCACTTAGAATCACATAAATGTCTCGCTGGACTTAAAAACTCAGGGCTCAGTGTTGTTATGAGAATGACCTATGTGAAGAAAGCCTTTACTCATTGCTTTCCATGCAGTGTCTTTTTTCAGGACAGTAGAAAATAGTAGCTAGAATATATGCTTAATTTTTTCTGGGATACAGTTAGCAGGTCTTAGTTGTTAGATAGTCTTACCTTGGAATATCAAACAGTAATAGGCTAGACTAGGTAGAGTCAAATCTTTAAAGTGAACTATTTTTACGTAATTTGTGCCCTACAAATACAAAGATGAATAAGAACATTATGTTTGCCTTCTGGGAGCTTACAAGTAAGATAATCAGATGTCATCCCCAAGCAGGTAATATACATTGCTATCCTCAGTGTTTGCAAGACGGTGCTTTGTGTTTGGAGGTTGGATCTGTTTATGCAGTTACATCTATGAAAGCTGTGAGGCCTCCATAATTATTTCATTACTGACAGAGGACATTCATGACAACAGCTGCCATTCATATTATCTTTCTTTATCTGAATTTTGCCTCCTAGGTTTATGGTTATGCTAGTTCAGAAATCTTTGTTTAAAAACAATAACTATATTTCTTGTCATTTATTACATTTCATTTTCAATAAAGTTTACCAATTAATATCACTTATTTTTCTTAATCTGATTTAGCAGACTGACTTCTCTTCTAATTCAGTTTTTATTTCAACTCAACTCAATTTCGTCTCTCACAGTCTTGGACAGTTGAATTGTGTCTAATAGTTGAAAAAGTAATTTCTTATACATTATTTCATTTAATCACCATAGTATTTTATCTTTCTTCTCATTCATTATTCTCTGTTTATAGCCCATAGTCTGTCTTTTCATTTTCTAAACTATGTTCTCTTTTGCTCTATACCCTTTGCACAAGCTATTTCCTTATTGATGTGCACTTCCTCTGTTCTTCACCTGCCCAACCCTCACTCATTTTTCAAGTGTCAGCTTAAGTGACAATTTTCTCAGATAAGATTTCCTTTAACTCCCAACTGGGGTAACTCTCCCTGTTACAAACATCCCTAGAATTCTACATATCTTATCTGTGACACTCATTACATTTGTAATTCCTCATTCAGTTTCTATTTTCTCTACTAGACTTTTATTTCTGTGAGAGACTATGTCTGTCTTGTTTACTTAATAACTAGTATAGAGTAGTTGCACAAGAAATATCTATTGAATGAAGACATGAAACAGAACTAATATAGATAAAACAATATGAAAATAAGTGCTGAAATTTATTGCAAGTTTACTAAAGGTTCAGAGAAGGAAGAGCTCTGATAAATAGAACAGTAAGAAATGTTTCACTTTTCAACAGCCAGAGCAGCATGTTCCATGGAGGAGATGTTTGTAAATGTTCGTGTAAATATAAATGTCCTGTAAATGTAAATGAAGATTCAACTATATGCTGTGAATAAGAAAACCACTTGAAATATGACACAAATAGTTTAAATGTAAAAGAAAGGAAATAGCTATACCATAGTAATACTAATCAAAAGAAAGCTTGAGGGGCTGGCCTGGTGGCATAGTGGTTAAGTTTGTGCACTCCACTTTGGTGGCCCAGGGTTCGCAGGTTCGGGTCCTGGGCGTGGACCTACGTACTGCTCATGAAGCCATGCTGTAGTGGCATTCCACATACAAAATAGAAGAAGATTGGCACAGATTTTAGCTCAGGCACAATCTTCTTCAAGCAAAAAGAAGAAGATTGACAACAGATGTTAGCTCAGAGACAATCTTCCTCACCAAATAAATAAATTAAAAGAAAGCTTAAGTGGATAGGGAATATCAAAGTGTATTTCAGAATAAACAATATTACCAGCAATAAAGAGGCACATTTCATAATTATAAGGGGATCAGTTCATCAAAAGGATATAACAAACATTTATGCATCTAATAACAGAGCTTCAAAATGCATGAAGGAAGAACTGATAGAACTACAAGGATGAATAGACAAATCCACAAGTACACTTGGAGATTTCAATAACGCTTCTTCAATAATTGATAGAAGTAGTAGACAGAAAGTCATCAAGGATGTAGAAAACTTGAACAACACTGTCAACTAATTAGACTTTATTGATTTTTATAGAACACTCTACCCAACAGCAGAATGCACATTCTTTTCCATTGCACAGGGAACATTTACAAGATAGACCATATTCTGTGGTATAAAAGAAGTCTTAATAAATTTAAAATGATTCAAATCATACTGAATAAGGTCTGACCACAAGAGGATTAAATTAGAAATCAATACCAGAAAGATCTCTAGAAAATTCCCAAATATTTGGAAACAAAATACACACTTTTCAATAACCCATGGGTCAAAGAAGAAACCTAAAGGAATATAAGAAAATATTTTGAGCTGATTGAAAGTGAAAACATGGCATATCAGAACTTATAGGATTCAGCTAAAGCAGTGATTAGAGAGAAATTGATAGGATTAAACATTTACATTTAAGGGAAAAAGACATCTCAAATCAATGACTTATTCTTTTACCTTAGGAAATTAGAAAATGAAAAGCAAATGAAACACAAGTAAACAGAAGAAAGGAAATAATAGAGACCAGCAATTCATGAAATAGAAGACAGAAAAACAATTAAGAAAAGTGAGACCAAAAGCTAGTTCTTGAAAGCAAGAAAATTGAGAAACTTCTAGTCAGAGTGTTTAGATAGATAGTGAAAACACAATTACCATTATGAGATATGAGAGAGAGGGATATCATTACAGGTCCTATAGACAGGAAAAAGGACACTAAGGGTATATTATGGACATGTTTGTGCCAGTACATGTCCAAAATGGACAAATTCCTTGAATATCAAGCTCTCCAGTATCTCCCAAGAAGAAATAGATAACCTGAATAGCCCTGTATCTGTTGAAATAATTGAATTTATTGTTATAAACCTTCCCACAAAGAAAAGTCCAGGTCCAGATGGTTTCCCTGGTGACTTTTACCAAATAACAAAGGGAAAAATAACACCAGTTTGTACAAACACTCTCAGAGAAGAGATGAGAGAGGAATCTCATTCCATAAGGCCAGCATTAACGCCATAACAAGATCAGGAAAAAAAATTTACAAGAAATGAAAACTAGAGCCAGCCCTGATGGCCTAGTGCTTAAAGATCAGCACTCTCACTGTTCAGCAGCCCGAGTTCAGTTCCTGGTCACGGAACCACACCACTTGTCTGTCGGTAGCCGTGCTGTGGCAGCAGCTCACATAGAAGACTTAGAAGGACTTAAAATATACAGGTATGCACTGGGGCTCTGGGGAGGAAAAAAAGAAGAAAAAAAGAAATGAAAACTACAGACCAATATCACTCATGAAGATAGTTGCCTCAATACATAACAAATTTTTAGTAAATCCAGTCCAACGGCACACAAAATGATAAGGGACATCATGACTAAGTGGGGTTTATTCCAAGAATGCTTAGTTGGTTTAACATTCAAAAGTCAGTCTGTAACTCACCATATCAGCAGGATAAAAAAGGAAAACCAGATGATGCAGCAAAAGCATTTGATGAAATCCTACTTCCATTCAAGATAATGTGTGTGTGTGTGTGTGTGTGTGTGTATCTTGGCAGTCTGAGAATAGAAGAGAACTTCCACAACCTAGTGAAGAGCATCTACAAAAAACTTAGAATTGTTATATCTAATGGTGACAGATTGAATGCCTCCTCTTTAGGATTAGCAACAAGGAGAGGATGTCTACTCTTATTTCTATTCAAAATCTCAGTGAAGCTTCTAGCCAATGTAATAAAGCATGAAAACAAAATAAGATGAATACAAATTGGAAGAAATAAGATTGTCTTCATTCACGGATAATATAATTGTTTATGTAAGAAATTCTAAGGAATTTACAAAATAGCTGCTAGATTTAATAAGTGAATTTAGCAAAGTTTCAAGGTCATTGTGTAACAATCAGTTGTATTTCTGTATACTGAAATAGACGTTCAGAAATTGGAATTTAAAAACAATATAATAGCATGAAAAATATGACATACTTAGGGGTAAATTTAACAGATCATCTGCTATACCTGTACAATGAAAGCTACAAAACATTGCTAAGAGACATTAAAGAAGACCCAAATAAATGAAGGGAAATGCTGTGTTTATGGATCGGAAGACTCAATATTGTTAGGATGTCAGTACTTCCCAAATTGACCCATAGCTTCAACACAATCGCAATCAAAATGCCCGCAGACTTTTTTGGTAGAAATTGAGATGCTGATTCTAAAATTTATGTGGAGATGCGAAGAACCTAGAATAGCCAAAACAACTTTGAAAAAGAACATAATTGAAAGATTTACACTACCTGATGTTAAGGCTTATTTTAAAGGTAGATTCATCAAGACAGTATTGTTTTGGTGAAAATGTATATGTATATAGATCAATGGAACAGAGTAGAGTGATTTCGAGTGTTACTTTTAAAGTTGTATACAGAAGTCAAAATTCATCAAATTGCACACTTGAAAATGTATTTTGTCAATTATTTTAAATATAACTGTAAAAAATAAAGCATTTTTTTTCTAATAATATAGTGGACATTCAAACTTTTATCAGGTCACTGGGGGAATAGAGTCAAAGAATTAAGCTAATGTCAAAGTTGCAAGCAAAAAGGAACAAAGTTTTATTAACCCTTTGCTCAAAACCAAAGAGACAGGAGTAGGAAAGGTTATGCTGGTTGTGATATAACACAAGAATCTGTGAAATCATGTATCTGTGCAATTCTCCATCTTGTATAATTTAGGCTGAATGGCCTCTTGAGATTCTTTCCCACTCTAAGATTCTAAAATAGGAGCTTTGGTTTATTTTAATTCAAAGCTACATATATTCTCCAGAGAAATGTGAAATTACAAAAGCATAATTTCAAAAGTTCATTGTAATGCTAGCAAGAACAGATGGCCTTGAAGTCTGTTTGCGGAATGTTTTATTTTCTGGCCTTCAAGGAATACATTTCTCTTCTCTTAGGGAAGAAGAGGTGATAGTCCTCTTTTCAAAAGAATGAAAGGAGTTGGTGAAAGGTGCTCTGGAGAATAGTGCAGAGGAAGGAGGTGATGTTCCATTGATTATTGGTATAGTTTTCCTAGTGTTAAACATAGAAGATAGTATTTAACCACAGGTATAAATTAAAATGCAAGGATCCCCAAGAAGCAGCCCTGGCTGCTATACCTCCACTGACTGCAAGAGGAGGTCACTGCTGAACTTTGTGTGCTTAGAGTAAGACTGTCTCCTTGCCCATTAATGGGGGTGAACAGTGGCTTCTAGCTAACCCCCTAGCTTTCCCTATCTCCCAGCACTCACAGCCTTGCTGCCGCTTTTGGCCTTGAGACCACCAGCTCTAATCTCATTATGTTCAAGTACCACAAGAAACCCTGGACTCCTAGGGCATCCCTCATGTCCCACAGTTTAATTTCTCTTTACATCCCCCTTTCCGACTTCATTTCTCACTCATTTTGGAAAACCCAAGGGCTCAGTCCTTGTATGTTTTATTTGTCTTGATCCATTTCCTTGATGATCTATCCAGTCCTCTGGCCTTAAATACTGTCTCTATACTGATGTCTTCCTCCAGCCTGAGTCTCTCCCTTGTTTTGTAGACTTGAGTGTCTTCACTGCCCACTTGATATCTCTCTTGTATAGGTGTTTCAACCTTAGCAAGTTCAACTCTGACTTCCTGATCTTCCCTCAAAACCTGCTCCTCTGGCAGCCTTCCCTAAGTTAGTGGCAGTGCCAGCCTTCCAGTTACCAGGCCCGAAACTTTGAAATCATCTTTAAGTCTTCTTTGTTTTGTATCCCATGTCCAACCTACCAGGAAATTCTGCTGTCTCTACCTCACAAATATATCTAGAATGCAACCACCTCTCAATCCTTGAACCAATCTTAGCTTAAGGTAACATCATCTCTGCCCTAGATTTGTGCAGTAGCCTCTTAACTGGTTGTCCCGTTGGTACCCTTTCCCCTGTCAACCTATTCTCAGCACAGCAGTCCTAGTGATTCTATTAAAACTAAGTTAAATCATGTCACTCCTCTGCTCAGAGTCCTCCAGAAATCTTTCATCCTAGTCAAAATAAAGACTGAAGTTGTCTATGCCATTTGTACTCCGTAATCCATTATCTCTCTAACCTAATTTCTTATATCTCTTCTCTTTCTGTTGCTCAGCTACAGCCACACTGTCCTTGATTTCTTTGAAACTGCCAGGCATGCCACCATGCTGCCACCACAGGGCCATTGCACCAGCTGTTCTAAATGCCTGTAAGGCTCTTCCCTAGATATTCCCATGACTTTTCCCTCCCTTTTCAGTAAGGGCCCCCCGACTATCCTATTTTAAATGGCGCCTCCCAGGACTCCTAGTCCTTTGTCCATGCTTTATTTTTCTGTATAGCAGTTATCAATGTTTAACATTTTATGTATTTTACTTACTGTTTTTATTTCCTCCTCATACACACGTAAGAATATAAATTCCATGAGGGAAGAGATTTATTCACTACTGAGTAAACCAAGTACGAACATAGTCCTGGTACTTATTAGATGCTCAACAAGTATTTGCTCAACAAATGAGTGAAGGTTCATAATTGAAGATATGTACACCCATAGGACTGGAAAGGTGGGTGTTAGCTTCTGAATGCAAGTGAACTACAGCTAACTGGAAGAATTATTATTATTATTTTTTAAATTTTTTTCTGGTTTTTCTCCCCAAATCCCCCCAGTACATAGTAGTATATTTTAATTGTGGGTCCTTCTAGTTGTGGCATGTGGGATGCCACCTCAGCGTGGCCTGACGAGCGGTGCCATGTTTGTGCCCAGGATCCGAACCAGCGAAACCCTGGGCTGCCAAAGTGGAGCACGAGAACTTAACCACTCAGCCACAGGGCTGGCCCCCTGGAAGAATTAATATTTATATTTTTCCTAAATATCTCCTGGAACGGATATTTTTCTACCTGTTCCATCATTATCCTGCTCAGTGTTCCTTTCTAAGTTCTGTTTCTCTTCCTTCACTCATGCTTTTCTCTTTATCCAGAGTGTTCTTCTTCTGTTCCTGATTTCGAAGCCAATTCAAATGTTATGCCTTTAAGAAACCTCCCTAGAATTCTCCATCCCCCAGACAATATCAATCTTTCTTTCTTCTGTTTTCCCAGCTTCCTTTATTTGTGTAGCATGTATAGCTGATGAGTATGAATCCCTTCCTGTTCTTAATTTTGAGCCCTTTGGGGGCAGAGCATGTGTTTTATTCTTCATTGAATCCCTGGTGCAGTGGTTTACTTTCATAGATTTTTCCATGCCTCTGCAATGGATCTTCCTACCTATGGTCATTGTTAATCGCTTGATAAATGTTTATGGGATTAAATCATTAAAACTTACTTTATTAAATACCTAATCTATGTGATATTATAAGTGAACCAAAAAAATTTTTTAAAATTGTGCTAACACTTATTCTCAGTATAACTCCATGAATAAGACAAACCCTCCAAATCCATCCCTACTTATATGGTTTACTAATTAATGTGTTCAGCAAATATTTATTGAGTACCTGCTATGAGCAAGGCCCTGTGCTAAGCCTTGCAAACTATATACAAATTATAGATGTTCCTCAAGGCCCTGCTTAAACTCCTCCTCTGCACGTCCTTTCCACTCAGATCAAAAGGCTGAAGTGTCCTTTTTTAACGTGAGATCTCAGAGAGGAAATTGAAGGGCATGGTGTGTTAATTCAGAGGTGAATTAGGTGTTATAACTCCTCACCCATTCCTCCCAGCACTCATTCTAGAACTGTATGCTTTTAATTGGCTCTTATGATTTTCATGGATGGTTAGACTCTGGGGGTGGGAAACACAGGAGGATAAAGCTTATGTACTTGGTAGGTTAAAATGGTTCTTTCAAGATGAGACGCATGTGGCATTTAGCTCAGTGCCTTGCTCATGGGTGGCGTTCTATAGGTGTTAGCTGTTTTGCACATACTGTTGTCACAGCAGTGGTTCCCCTGCCTTTATCAATGTGTCATTGTCACTAATTTTTGAGCTCTTAGGAAGGGTCTGAATCCCATTATCTCATAAGAGGTATTCATTTGAATTATTTGTTGCTGGTTTGAAGGTTGCTTTACAATTTTGTAAGCAGGGTGGAGGAGACAAGCATACAGATTTTATATAACAAACATTTAATCAGTGCTACTACATTTTTGGTGCTGTTCTAAGCACTTTATAAATATAAATTTAATCCTCATAACTATATGAAATAATTACTTTTATTATCCCGTTTTACAGAGGAGGAAACTGAGACACAGAGAAATCGAGGAACTTGCCCAAGGGCACACAACCAGTTAGTAGCAAAGCCAGGATTGAAATACAAGCAGTCTGGCTTGAGTCCTTGCTGTTAATCATAATTCAACACTGAATGTGGATGATGCCATATAAGGAACACAAATAAGGTGCTATGGCAGTTCAACAAAGGCAATGGTCACATTGCTGTCTGACTGAAGTTGAAGAAGGCTACATGCAGGAATTGGTATTCTTACTAAGCCTTGATTTGGGGGGCAACTTTTTCAGGTGCTTGGGTATGGGAGAAGAAAAGGGAGGCTAAATATCTGCATATAATAAAGCTCAGATGTGGGAAATGGTAGTGCATTAGGAAGTAGTCCTGCATATAAGGATATGGAAGGAAGGGAAGGAAGGCAGGAAAGCTGGTTTGGGGCTGGAACATAGGAAGCTTGCAGTTTTGAGTAGAGGACAAGGTGAAGAAGATGTGATGTGGTCAGAGCTGTGCTTTGGTAAATATGGGAACAGCGTGTGGAATGAATCAGAACTGATAGAGACTGACTGTAGAAAAGCCAGTTGTAAGGTGGTTGTGTCCAGAGAGGTAATTAGGTCCTGAGCTATGGTGAAGATAGGGATAGATACAAGAGATATTACAGAATTTGTATTGATAGAGCAGATAAATAACACAACTAAAATGGAAAGTAAGTTATTTATGTCATCATATAACAAGTGTAAGTTTATTTTATAGTCAGTAAGGTCCTTTGAATATCTGGGAAACTGTTCTCTTGGTGTAAATAACATGATTTTAAGAGAAAAAAATCAGTTCATTCATTTCTAAAGAAATATGAAGTTGGTTTATATCACTCGGCTTAAAATTGACATCCAAGAAAACAATTACTTAAAAGGCTAGCTAATTGATTCAGAATATCTGAATTGAAAATATTTCTTAATCTGCTTAATGTAGACAAAATTAGAAACGACTTTAGCCTAATGATTTGGAAGAAATGATGGATATAACATCTTTAAAATTGCTATATGTGATCATGTCAGTTTCTTTCTTGTGATACAAATGTAAATTGCAAATGAGAACCTAAATTAGTTTATCAGTTGACTTTACTAAGTAGGAATCTTCCAGCTGACTTACTCTGTTTGCAAAGGACTTATGTAAAAGTAATCTTCAGAAAACCCTGATAGAAGTGGTTTGGATTAGTGAGGTTGATAAATGTCAATGTGAGAAGAACTTTCAATTATTGTTTGGATGTCTGTGGTGATATAATAATATATTAAAATATTAACTTTGCAAGAGTTAGAGTAAAGACAATAGATGATGCTACCTTAGAATGTATTGATATGATACCTAGGAACAAATTTGACCAAGGAGGTAAAAGACTTGTACCCTAAAAACTACAAAACATTGCTAAAAGAGATTGAAGAAGACCTAAATAAATGGGAATATGTCTCATGTTCATGGATTAGAAGATTTAATATTATTAAGATGGCAGTACTACTTAAGAGTGATCTATAGATCCAGTGCAAGCACTATCTAAATTCTAATGGGCTTTTTTTGCAGGAAAGGAAAAGCCAATACTCATTTGGAATTGCAAGGGGCCCTGGAGCCAAAATAATCTTGTAAAAGAACAAAATTGGAGGATTCACACTTCCCAATTTCAGAACTTACTGCATAGCTACAGTAATCAAAACAGTGTGGTTCTGCCATGGAATAGAATTAAGAATACAGAAATAAATCCATATGTTTATGGCCAGTTCATTTTGACAAGAGTGCAAAGACCATTCAACAGTGAAAGAATAGTTTTCAACAAATGGTGTTGGAACACCTGGATTGCCATGTACAAAGAATGAACTTGTACCCCTATTTCACACTGTATACAAAACTTAACTCAGAATGGATCAATGACCTGTACATAAGAGCTAAAACCACAAAGGTCTTGGAATAAAACATGAGGGTAAATTTTCAGGACCTTGGATTTGGCAATGGATTGTTAGATATGGAACTAAAAGCACAAACAACAAAAGAAAAAATAGATAAATTGAACTTAATAAAAATTAAAAACTTGCACATCCAAAGACATTAATAAGAAAGTGAAAAGACAACCTACACAATGGGAGAAAATATTTGCAAATCATATATCTGATACAGGTCTGATATCTAGAATATATGAAGAACTCTTATAACTCAATGACAAAAGACAGACAAGCCAATGAAAAAATGGGCAAAGGACTTGAACAGACATTTCTCCAAAGAAGATACACAAATGGCCAACAAGCACATAAAAACAGGTGCTTAACATCATTAGTCATTAGGGAAATGCAAATGAAAACTGCAGCGATAGGTTCACACCTGCTCGGATAGCTGTAAAAAACCAATGACAACATAAAATAGCAGAGTAAGGGGTTTTACTTTGGAGTGATGGAATGTTTTGGAACTACATAAAAGTGCTGGTTGCACAACATTGTGAATGTACTGAATGTCACTGAATAGTTCACTTTAAAATAGTTGATGCAGAAATAGAAAATGTATCAGAAGACTCATCTGGTGTTTTTCACACTGTGCTACTGCAGTTTATAATATAGGAGGAAGAGGGAAGTAAAACAAAGTAAAATAAAAGTTTTGGAATCAATTTTCAAAAAATCAAAGCCATTTTCAAGGAGCGGATAAGAAAGTTGGACAAATGGGATGGCATGAAGGAAAAAATGGGAAATAAAAACAAATTATTATTAGCTTATTTCAACCAGAAGTCAAAGTTTAGCATTGAGATAATATAAGTTCAGATTTGTTTACTAGACGCAAACTGGTGGCCCGTGAGTTTTTTCAGGTAAGGTTCAGAATTATCTTAAATCTTTTGGTAAGAACAAAGCAAAATATTAGTAAGTAATTTTATTGAAGATCTCAAACATAAGTTAGTAAAACTGAGAAAGAATGGAGTTCATATATTTCTAGAGGAAAACCCTCACTTCTTTGTGTGGATGTGGAAAAAGAAGGGACATTCTTTTGACTTAGAATTTCAGTGTATGTATCTTTAGAGAATCCAGTGGATGGGAAAAACTACTGTAATTAGCTAAACTGATTTTTGTTACTTGAGTTTAGTGCAGCAATAAAAAGACAAAAAATGAATGCAAAATTGTTATGTGCTTAGGTTGTAATACAAATCACCTATAAACTACAGAGGGAATTTTTGTATCTGTTGATTTTTTACTAATGGTGATTGATTTTTCACTATTTGGTAGCCAGTTTGACACTTTAATAAAAATAATATTCTGTTTTGGTTTTGAGAAGGTGAAAGAGTTGTGCCATGTCAGACCAAAAAAATGCCCATTCTTGGCAGAATAAGCAAGTTACCCCTAATCTTTGATTGCAGATGATGAAAGCCATGAACAAGTCCAATGAGCATGTCCTGGCAGGAGGTGCCTGCTTCAATGACAAGGCAGACTCTCATCTCGTGTGTGTACAGAACGATGATGGGAACTATCAGACCCAGGCTATCAGTATTCACAGTCAGCCCAGGAAGGGTGAGTATTTGAGCCGATTGACATTAGAATAGGAGATTGTACTGGACTTGCAGAATTGGATCTCTCAGCCCCATAGCACTCACTTTCTAGATAGGCGACCACAAACAATTTGATTAAATTAACCTTTCCAAGCTTATTCTCCAGGATTAGGTTGACTCCCCAAGTAGCCAGACTCACAGTTGCAGGTGGGACCTCTGTTTTTGAGGGGAACATTTTGAAAATACCGCCTCAGGATATTGACAGGGCATTGGCACTGGAATTGGAAGGTAGGAGACCAGGCCCCATGGTGAGAATACGCTTAGGCAGCTTTGGAGCTCGTTGAATGACCATGCCCACAGAACGTAAATTAGTAGGTTGACAGGATTCCGAAGGAAGGCTTCTAGGTTCAGTGGTCCTCAGAATGTGGTCTCATCACTTAGGAGATTTTTAGAAATGAAGAATCTACACCCCAGATGTGCTAAAGCAGAATCCTCATTTTAACAAGTTGTGTGATTCCAATGCTCATTAGAATTTAAGAAGCGCTGCTCACTGTGGCATTTCCTAAAGTGTCTTATCAGGTTCTACGGTTTTAAAAAATATTTACGTAAATAAGTCAGTCTTGCTTAATACATTAAACTGAGAAATCCTGAGTTAAACAGGTTTAAACAAATTTCTTTACTACAGGACTTTTCAGAGCCTTTAACAAACTATGTGTATTGTGATTTTCCAAAAGGAGGATAGTGCCTAGCCCTTCCTAAATTTACTTGACCATGAATCTTTTTTTCCCCTCAGAATACCTCCCAAAACCAGCTTTCTTTCGTACGCTTTATCAAACACTTCTCTAGTAGACATACTCTAGGTCTGCAGTGTATTTTTTAAATCAGTTGTTTAGTAAAGGCATAAAAGATACTTAGCACATGTATATTCAAATACAATATCCAAAATAAGGTAGCTGATAAGTCCACAATGCTCCCTATTAAAGTCATATCTAAAATATTTGAATAAGTTCCAGGTGTCATTAATGCAATTGATCATATATGTTGTTAAAACTAGAGGGTCTTCATAGGATGTTTCAAGACCTGTGAGAAATCTGGACTAGGTCAAAGGAAGATCTCTTGAATAAAATATAATTGTTTAATTTGGAAAAGTATAGATTGGAAGAGGGTGAAAAATAGCTGTCTCTATTCCTAAAATTTTCTGTTATGTGGAAATACAATTCAACTTATTCTGTATAGCTGCAAAAAGCCAAAACCAGTACCAATGGGTGAAAGCTATAGCTATCTAGATTTGGGCTCAATTCGAGAGAACATTCTGTAACACAGTTATCCAGAAGTAGAATGGGCTGCCTTGTGCTATTGTGGGGTCCCTGTCAGTAGGAGTCTCTGACAAAGGCTGAATGATCTACCTGTTAGAGTTATTGTAGGACCACTGGGTAGGAAGTTGGAATAGCTCAGTTCCATTTAAGATATGGAGAAAAAACATAGTGTAGTGAAGTTTCCATAAAGCTGAATATAATTAAATATCCTTTCTTTTATGAGGAGATACTGGTAACAGGTGTTTGTCTTTTAAAAATACGTGTTTGTTTTTTTAATAGCTCCACTTGTTAAATAAAATAGTTGGCAACCATATCTCCATATTCAAAATACATTTGATCTAAAAAAAAACCCTGGAAATCAATGAATAAGATCAGGGAATCAGCAAACTTCTTCTGTGAATGGCTAGATGATAAATATTGTAGGCTTTGCAGGCCTGTGGTCTTTGTCACCAACCTCAACTCTGGGATCGTACTTTAAAAACTGCCATAGACAGTATGTAAACGAATGGACATGGCTGTGTTCCAATAAAATTTTATTTACAAAAAACGGCTGCAGGCCAAGCCCTAGACTTGACCACTAAGATTTCTTTGCTTGTAAGATTCTTTGATTCTTGATTGGAAGAGGAGCAAAACAAAATGGGAGAGTATATCTTAAAACCTCGTTCCCAAAGCTATCATAAGCATCAAAATTATTGGTTACTTGTACATTGTGGTGTCTAGAGTTGATGTTTTGTTTTCTGTATGATGATGGTTGGAGTACTCAACTACCAAACATTTCATTATTGTTCTCAATCCCTCCATCTCAGGGTATGTCTTCACTAAACTATTTCTATTGCTATTTTAGTGACTGGTGCCAGTTTCTTTGTGTTCAGTGGCGCTCTGAAATCCTCTTCAGGATATCTTGCCAAGTCCAGTATTGTGGAAGGTAAAGAATGAGTTACTTACTTTGTCTGCATTAGTTCAATCCTAATTGTACAACTGAAAACTTAGGACATTAAAGGGAGCCTTGACACTGTTGCCGTTGACTTCTGACTCTTCTTATTCATTCAATAGTGTCTCACTCTTCAGCTAATTAAAACTGTCATAAGGATGCTTAGTTCTCCAAAGAGGGGAGTAAGTGGTAGAGATACCATGGGATAGTGACATAAAAATTAAGAGATGGCTTTTCAGAGCTCTGGGATAAGGGACCTTAGGGATGTAGTCTGAGTTCAAATATATCACTGGGTGCAGATCTGTAAATATATGGATGAAGTTCAGTCCCTCTTACGCACAAGAATGCTGTAATCATCGTTTGGGGTACAGAATGGGATATGTTTCCTGCTGGTTCGTTATAATTAGACATGACACATATCCTGACAAAAGTTAATTAAATGAAAGTTAATGAAAGGCTAATGAGCATACTGTTTATTTTCTTTGTCAATTATTCTTCACTGTATTTGGATCTGGTTACTCTTGTTGCATAACAAATTAAGCCAGAACTTAATGGCTTAAGACAATTATTTTATCATGCTCACTGATTCCTCTGGTCTGCACTTGACAGGGCAATGCAGGGATGGCTTGACCCTGCTTAATGATGTCCAGGGCCTCAATTGGGATAACTTGAAGGCTGGCGGTTACTTGATGGCTGGGAGCTAGAATTATCTGAAGGTTTGTTCACTCACATGTCTGGGGCCTGCCCTAGGATGATTTAAAGACTAGGAGTAATGATTGGAGTACTTATACATTGGACTCCTTAGCATGGCAGCCTCGTTGGACTTCTTACATGGTGTCTCAGGAATCTAAGCATGCGTAGTCTTAGCAACAAGGCAGAAGCCACATTGCTTTTTGTGACCCAGACTTGAAAGTTGCACAGTGTCACTTCTACCATACCCTCGTGTTGGAAGTAGTCATAAGCCTGCCCAGATTCAAGGAGAGAGGAATTAGACTCCACTTGTTGATGGGGAAATGGGAGGGGGTAGCATTGTAGAAAAGCATGTGAGACAGGAGATATTGTCGTCTTCTTTGGAAAGTACAATCTGCCACACATGACAGCAGGTTTTCATTTCCACAGTGGCTTACTGCAGGGCCCTGTCTGAAAGCAGTTCTTCCTGAGGGTGGATTCCAGAGTATTAATTGAAATGCATAGATAATCTTACACAAGTTAATAGGTATTGGGTTTGATCTCCTTTATTGGTAAACTTAAAACAGCAGTGAAGAATAAAGTATACCAGTATTTTACAACTAAATTTCACAACTCTGATTACAAAACAGAAACATGTTATTAAGAAATCATTAAGAAATCTAGGCGATAACAGTCATTTGGTCTTAACTGACAGGTTAATGCCTATGTGATCGAGTATGGACTACCTTTGAAATTGTCTTTACAAGATAATTTAAAAACACCCTTTAAATATTGTCAAAAATGATAAATTGACTGACACAGATCCTTATAAATGCTAGGCAATGTGTTTAAAAGTTATGTTTAGTCTTTGGGTTGGGAATTTCTTAGGTCTTGCATTTCACTGTGTATGTCAGTAGAGCAATTGGCAGCCTATTTATGAAATCTTCATTGAAACTCTTTAGAAATTATTTCAACTGACAAAATTTTGTGTCAGTGAAGCAGGGTAATTGCTCAGCATGTGACCACTTTCACCTTCAGTTTCAGTGTGTGCCTTTGACTCAGGTAGGTAGCAGCCCAGAAACAGTTACCATCTGTAGCCCATGTGAAACCCATATGGTAGGTTTGCCTTATTGCTAGTTAGTAAATAGATTTATCGCCTATCCCACTACTGTTGTTTATTCAGTGATTTATTTAACAAACATTTTCTGGGCATTCACTGTATGCCAGGCAATCTTAGTAAGGTGAGAGAGACTGAGATGCAAACAAATACACATGATTAGAGCATGCTAAATGCAAGAGTGGAAAGAGGAACAAAATGCTGTGTGAGTCCAAAAGAGGGATGTTACCATGTGTAAGTTTTCCCTTTGAGAAGTCTCAGGAAAAACTTTTAGTTGTGTCTGAAGTCAAGTCAACAAGCAGGTGTTTTAAGCAGAACCCATCTTGCATTTGCCCCTCATAGCACTTTCAATAAGTAAGAGGTTCAGCTCAGAGAACAAAACCTCTTTGTCAGCTGTAGAGAGCTGAGCAGAGTTTTACATTTAATCTTAGAGGGAGTTGCCTGATGCCAGGTACCATGTTTCATCTGCCCCTCTCCCTGGCTTGGTGTTTCTATCTGTACTGTCTTGGTGCTGATTCCCAGATGGAGTTATGGTCCAGATCACGGCAGAGAACATGGATGCCTTAAGACAGGCGCTGCGGGAGATGAAGGACTTCACCATCACCTGTGGCAAGGCAGATGCCGAGGATCCCCAGGAGCACATCCACATCCAGTGGGTGGATGACGACAAGAATGTCAACAAGGGGTAAATGCAGTGAACTTCCCCTTTGTGGCTTTTAGTTATGGGGCTAGGCTCTGGGTTTTGTCTACACTGGTGTTTTATAACTGAAAGCCCTGCCTAAGAAAAATATGTTATGTATATGTTGTATACATAACATAGAATTTTAAATTTCTGGTTTCTTGGCTTAATTAATTTATTTTTTGTAAAGATTGGCACCTGAGCTAACATCTGTTGCCAATCGTTTTCTTCTTCTTCTTCTCCTCCTCCTCCTCCTCCCCAAAGTCCCCCAGTACATAGTTGTATGTTCTGGTTGTGCTATGTGGGGCGCTGCCCCAGCGTGGCCTGATGAGCGGTGCCATGTCCACACCCAGGATCTGAACTAGTGAAACCCTGGGCCGCCAAAGCGGAGTGCACGAATTTAACCACTCCAGCCACGGGTCCGGCCCCTCTTGGCTTAATTTATGAAGGAGTTTCTGTGCATATTTTTGAAGGGAGGAGGAGGGAAGGAGTTGATGAAACAAAACAATCCTAAAGTTACTGCAATAATAGTAATAATACCTAAGCCTTTTATCATTTTCAAAGCACTTTTGCTAATGTTATTTCATTTGATATAATAACTAGTGTTGTTATTCCCATATACAGATGAGGAGTGAACAAGCACCAAAAAGGCAAAATGACTCCTCAAGGCTAGGAAATGGCAGGGCTAGGACTTAAAACCACCTCCTTGGGCTTCAATCCTATACTCTTGCCCAGTATATGGCGGCTGTATTCTGATGATTCAAGCCAAAACTTGGAATCATCTTTGACACTTGTCTTTCTCTCACACATACACCTAATCCAACAGTAAATCCTGTTAGCTTTTCTTCAAAATATAACCGGAATCGTGCTACTACTCACTGCTTCTACTGCCACCCTCCTTTGGTGTGGATTATTGCAGTAGCCTCCTAATTGGGTACTTTGTTTCTGGTCTTGGCCTCCTCCCTCCCCCCAACCTAATCTGTTTCCAGTGCAGCAGCCAGAGTAATGTCACTTCTCTGTTCAAAACCCCTAACTGGCTTCCACTATCATTCAGGGTAAAAGCCAAAGTCTTTTATGACCTTATAAGGCCTTACACAATCTCTGTGTCTCTCCGCCTACCGTCTTATTTCTCAGAAGCCACGCTTGCCTTCTTGTTTGAACGCATCAGCTATACGTCTGTCCTCAGGCCTTGCCACTTGCTGTTCTCTCAGCTTATACCCTGCCCCTAGATAGCCAAATGAGTCACCCCCTCACTGCCTTCAAGTTTTTTCTAAATGTCATTTTCTTAGTAAGATCTTCCCTGGCCAACCTATCTAAATTATAACCCTCTCATGCACATTTCTTCCGTCCCACCTCCAATACTTCCTGCATTACATTTCTCAAGAGCACTTATACTTCTCTAACATACAATATAGTTTTACTTACTTATTTGATTCTATTGCCCCTGGGATGTAAGCTCCATGAGGGCAGGGCTTTTGTCTGGTTTATTTACATCTGTATCACCAGCACCTAAAATATTGCCTGGCACCTAGTAGGTGCTTTAAAAAATTGATTGATTGAAGGAATATATCATACTTCATTGTATTAAGCTTTCTCCCATCCATCCATTCATCTTCAGGCAATCATTCTACATGCAGGCCTCTGGAAATACAAAAAATGAATTCCACACAGTCCCTGCTAACAAGTGGCTCACTCTGGTTTTGAAGATAGTTATAAATAAGTGCACCAAAGTATGGAAGATGCTCATAGAAAACTCATTAGGATACACTGAAGATAAAAAGGAAAGCAGGAACTGGGTAGAGGTGGTAGGGCAGTGGTCAAGAACAACTCATAGAGAAACGGCTGCTGCTTGAGCTGAATCTGGTGAGATGAGTATTTGCCACGTAGTTGTGGCAGAGCCAGCACTGCAGTCTGAGGGAGTAGCAGGAGCAAAGGCAGATGGAGGACATTTACAACCCGGCACACCGGATTTAAGAAAAACAAAGATTTTAAAACTTTTGCTATTGAACAAGAAGAAGCAATTTCTATATCAATGAGTGCATTTGCTTATTACAAATAATCCTTTATCTTCTCATACTTCACAGGAAAATTTAATTTCAAAATCAATTTGTGTTTAATTCTCTGTTATAGCTGGAAGTGAAAATGGTTATTAGGACCAAAAAATTGATAATCTGATACTGTAAGGTATCGGTAGCAGCAAGCAGGTTGCCCCTTCCTACAACGGGTGCCAGAGACAGCATCTTAGAAGAGAGGACAAGACCCCTCAGGGCAGACTCTTGAACTCAGGAGTTTAGTCTGTAGTGTATAAATTGAATGTTTTCCAGCTGGTCCCGCATCGTCTGGGTATCCTCTCTCAAAAGAGTGCTAATCGACTGAGGCTGCCTTTTTTTGACATTGTTGTTTGATGAGTTAGAAATTAAACTTAACATTGTTTAAATAATTTTAATTCAAGCAAATGAAATGAATCCCTGATACTGAAGTTAAAGTTAAATTTGATATTTTATACCTAGAGATTCAAAAACATAAACAAGTGTGAAAACTTAGGAAGAGTTTGCAAACTCTGTGACAACTAATTTGAATCCTCGTCAGAATGAGTGTGTATCTTCACATATTTATACTTGCTATATTTTGGAGAGAAAAGGATTATAACAAGTGGCCATTCTATTTAGGAATCTAGGAATGATAATTTAGCACTGAAGGGAATTCGTTGTGATAGATAATATAGATACTCGTTCACCAGTTCACACCAGCACTGTCATAATTAACGTACTTGATCAAATAATTCTTTTAATCAACAAACATTAAGCTCTGTGTTCCAAGCAGTGTGTCAGAACTGGGAATATAGCACCCAGGGGTGAGTATATTATATTCCCTTCCCTTCACAAGTTTATTTGTAAGGCAGATTCACAAACATATGAAGAATACAACATGGTGAGTGTTACTACAGTCGGGAGCAGAGTGCTGTGACAGCAGAGGGGAGAGGGAGAGTGGGTGGGTGGCCATGCGTCCATTGAAGGAAGGCTGGAAGAAGAGAGCAAGTTTGAGTAAACAGTTTCTTTATGTTAAAAGAACCAGCTCCTGGAATCATGACTCCTTTTCTGTGTGTGTTCTTCGAATTGTTTCAGTGCATCAGCCCTTCCCGTGCTCTGTTCACATACATTTTTGTGCAGTGGCTTATTGTTGCTGTGATGTGTTGCACAGATATGTTCAGCAAGGCACCTAATGTAATTAGTAGCAAGACTTGAGAAGGGGTTCTCCTAACTTCAAGAGGTGCTTCCATCTCTTTCCTTTGCTTCTGTTTTAGTGTCGTAAGTCCTATAGATGGGAAGTCCATGGAATCTATAACAAGCGTGAAGATATTCCATGGATCAGAGTATAAAGCAAATGGAAAAGTCATCAGATGGACAGAGGTAAGCAAATGAAACTTGGCATTCTTGACCCCTTTTGAGCACAATTTTTTGCTAGGCCCAGAGACACATTCTGGGCTGATTCTGGAGGATGAGAAAAAAAAATCTCTCTGTTTACCTTCTATACACCAGTTCCTTCTGGTCTATCTTAGCTCACTGGGAGAAAAGCCACCAACTGCAGCCTGCAGCAGTGTGACGTCTCCTCCTTCCTATGCACTAGCTTTTAGAGATTTGTTTGTATTGGAATTCAAGAAGGGTGCATCTCTGAGTGGTACATACCATCTTTGCTGTTTTCTTCAGAAAGCTGGGCTAGTTATGCTGCACTCACAGATAAAACTATCTTAGATAACACGGTCTTTAAAAAATAAACTTATTTCACCAAGAAGAAAACTAAAAAGAGACTAAGTAACTTGTCCAAGATTACAGGGTAAATAAGTAATGGCAAAGTCCTGACTCAAACCCAGATCTGGCCAACGCCTAAGCTGTTTCCAGACTATTGTTCCTTAATTTGAAAGCCGTATTAGAGGCTTACGTGGAACTGAGAGGAGCGAGCAGGGACACCCTGTGTACATATCATACAAATCAGAAAATTTATTCTCTGAGAATAAACAGGTAGGTCCTGGGTCTCAATTTCTTTTCAACCTCATTTATACTCATCTGTAAAATAAAGCATTAAATTATAAAATCTCTAGGATTCCTTTTAGCTTTAAAAGTCCTAATTTTTTTCTGTTTTTTAAAATTTTATTGAGGTCATAATAGTTTATAACGTGAAATTTCAGTTGTACATTATTATTTGTCAGTCACCATACTTATGTGCCCCTTTACCCCTTATGACCCCACCCCAACCCCCTCACCCTCTGGTAACCACTAATCTGTTCTCTTTGTCCCTGGTGTTTTTCTTCCACATATGAGTGAAATTATACAGTTTGTCTTTGTCTGGCTTATTTCACTTAACATAATACCCTCAAGGTCCATCCGTGTTGTTGCAAATGGGATGATTTTGTCTTTTTTATGGCTGAGTAGTATTCCATTGTATATGTATGCCACACCTAAAAGTCTTAATTTTTAAAAAAGTACTGTGACGTCTAGCTTTTCCATTTTATACACAAGGTCACTGAGGCCATGAGAGGTTAAGTGCCTTGCCTAAGTTCACATGACTGGTTCCTAATAGCAAGAGACCAGAACCTGGTTCTCCAGTTCTCGAGCTCTTGTTCCAAGGAACTTATCTTTCATACCAGGCTTGGTGTTTTCATATGCAACTCAGTGTTTTTAGCTGCTTGCTTTGTAATGATTATCCCTTTGACACATTTTGAGTAATGCAGGGTCTGGAACATATAAAACGGTTTTATCGCTTACAAAATAGTTTGACCTCCATTCCCTCAAAAGTAGGGAGGCAACCCATCTTATTTGCATAATGAGAAAACAGGCTCAGAGAGGCCCTGTGACTTTTCTGTTACTAGTTACTGGCAGAGCAGGGCCAGAGGTCTCCTGGCTCCCAGTCTAGAGCTCTTCCCATCATTTCGTGCTGCCGTTCTCACTAGTGCATCGGGCACAGGACTTCAGAGCTCCCCGCTTTGTAGTATTCTTAGTATAAGCCCCTTACTGAGCTGTAAGCTAGGAGTTGGTATCTATAAGCATTGTGTATTTGCATATCTCTTTTATATAATGCTTTTATATTATTTTCTCTTTACAATAACCAGAGAGGACAGGGGCTTTCCATTTTACAAAGGCAAATTGGGCATGAAGAAGTCAAAGGACTTGCTCCTGACCCTCCTCTATGTGACCAGGACTTGGGTCTCTCAGTTCCAAGTTTGCTGTGTTTCTGCCTGTGCCCAGTGCAGTGCTCAGCTTGGGGCCAGGACACTGACACAGCTCTGGCCTCAGCAGTGGCAGGGCCACGGATGGGAAAGCTCTGTCTGTGTGAGGAGCAGAAGACTTGGATCTGGGCTTGGCCCTGCATCTAAGTACTTCTAGCTCTTGAGTGAGTCACTTCTCTTCTCTGAGTAATCTGTAATACAAAGGGGTTGGGTCACATAATCTATAAGGGCCATAATCTGAGACTCTAAGATCGTTTTCTAAGAAAATTGTTCACATATAAGGATTACCTCTTAGAAGTGCACAATGCAAAATGGAAGCCTTTTGGGGTTCTGAGTAAAACATACCATTATGACCATGGCCAAGAGCAGGGAGATAGGCGGGTCAGGTCTTCTTGCACATCTCAGAGGATGAGGGTGCTCATACACAATGAGCTGATGCACTTGTTTCTTCCCACATCTCCTGAGCGCAAGGTTAAGTCTCTTTTGTGTGGGGAACAGGTGTTTTTCCTAGAAAGCGATGACCAGCACAATTGCCTGAGTGATCCTGCAGATCATAGTCGATTGACTGAGCACGTTGCCAAGGCTTTTTGCCTTGCTCTCTGTTCCCATCTGAAGCTTCTGAAGGAAGATGGAATGACTAAACTGGGACTACGTGTGACGCTTGACTCAGATCAGGTAAGAAGAGTCTCAGGTAGCCTTTGAAGCTGGCCTTGGGCAGTCTGTATTTTCTGACATGAGGTTTCCTGCATCAACCCAGAGAGCTTAATTCTCTGCACCTTCTGGCTTGACCAGATGTAAGTCACCTGGCCTTCCCTCTATTAGTAATACACCTGCATGTGTTGGTCAGAGTCTGAACCATCTGAACCTTGTCTTCCTCACCTGAATGTCTTCCAAGGACTGTCTGTAGTGTGGGGTAAGGAGGGGAAGTGTGGGTGAGGGACCTGCCAGCCCTGTGTGAACAGTATCAGTGCTACTCTTTGAGAACCCCCCAGTCCCACCCTTCAGGAATCATTCTGCCTCCCTCAGAGAGCAGGTCCTAAGCTGTCCCATGTCCTGTTTTTTCTTAATCCAACTACAGCAGGCTTCTGCTGACTGGGCTCTGCAGCTCCCACTCCTTAAGATTTTTCTTACTGTCAACGTTTCCATGCTGGTTGGTGGCTAAGACTTGAGCTATTTCTCCATTACTTTTCCTGTCAGCTCAGGTCTCCTATGGCCAGGCTTCCTTCCCTGTCTTAACTTTTTTGTATGCTGTTTGTAGTAACAATCCAGTCTTAGAACATGCCCCTCGCCCCAATTCCTTGTTCCATTGTCTCTCTCCTGTGGTTTAGCATTCTCATCTCTCTACATTTCTTTGGATTTTGGATCCTGTGACATATCTCAGTGCTCCTGCTTTGATGCAGAGTTGTGTCATTATCAGGAAAAATGTGAAAGGTTATATATCTGGCTCCATTCCTGACTGGTCATCATCAAGTATATATTTTCTGTTTAAGGTCTTGCCCAATGCCGTAGTAAGCATATCAGGGTAATACAAGTGAGGTTTCATGGTCCTTTCTCGAATGGTACTGATAATCTGGCTGGAGAGAATTACCTCATATAAACAACTAAAGAACAAGCATTTTTCTGCTAAATGTTTGAGCCTTTTGAGGGCAAGGGCCCTGTTACATTCATCTTTGAATCCTTGTATTTGTACATGCTCATAAAATGGTGTGTGGATGGATGGAAGAACAGATGTTCAGTTCCTGCTATGTTAGGGAATTGTACCTAGTATGTTTCTCATTTTAATTTTCACAACCAAAGTTTCTTGTATTATCTCTGACATTCCATACCTCCCTACACCATGCCTCTCCCCCACTCCCCCCGACCCTTTCCTTTCCTGGGAAACTAGGGTCTTGCCCAAGGTCTCACAGCTACTAAGTGGCAGGGTCAGGATGAATAAAGGACAGGATGATAAATGACAATTAAGGGAAGAAAAGGAGAAATTTGTGTTCACTGCCATGTGTCTAGCCCATGGCCAAGAAGGACATCTCCTTTCCTGCTCAGCCTCTTTGGCCCTGAGCCCCCTGGAGAGAGCTTTGTCCAGTAACCTGTCATTCCCTTCTCTCTGCGGTGTAGGTTGGCTATCAAGCAGGGAGCAATGGCCAGCCCCTTCCCTCGCAGTACATGAACGATCTGGACAGCGCTTTGGTGCCGGTGATCCATGGAGGGGCCTGCCAGCTCAATGAGGGCCCCATCGTCATGGAACTCATCTTTTATATTCTGGAAAACATTGCATAGACAGAGAGGACTTCATTTTTTTTCCTGTTCAGACCTGTTGCAACAGCAGTCATACCCAAATCATTTGCACTTTAGAACTGGAAGATTAAGCTTTTGTTAACACTATTAATGGTGATGGGGGGAGGGAGTGGGGGTTTGGGGGTCATGGGTGGGAAAGGGTGGTTGGGGGGACAGAGGTTCCATAATTCTAAGTCTTCTATGCATCGTCCACCAAGAAGATCTGGGCAGCTTCTGTTACTGCACAGCAGTTATGCTATCCTTGCAGCTAATCTCCTTCTGTTACTGTTTAGACAAGAATCCTGCTCCTCTGTTTTAAGACTTACTTACGGTCTTGTGCTCGGAAATGCTCCAATGGGTACAACAATGACCAACGGTGGGTGGGAGGGCAGAGGGGAAATAAAAAATGAAGCATCAGTCTTGCACTCTTTGTACAGAATTGATATACTGATCTTGTCCCAGTTACACCACAGTGACTTCAGGTAGAAGTCACACAGAAATTTTTGTTTTTAGCACATTATTCATTGAAGTGAATCAAAGACCCAACAGACTGTCTCTCGTCTAGCCCAGGAAGGGCAGCTCGGTGTAAACGAGGTCACTTGGACGGCAGAGCTGAGTTCAGGATTGCTGGAGATGTGCCCCAGGGAATGGCGGGTATTGAATAAGGGCTTTCTGGGAAAGCTGACAGGATACACCCAAGACGTTTTTAGTTATAATATACACTAGAGGTATTTTTAAAAACCTTTTACTGAGAAATAATTTAAATTTCCAGGAAAGTTGCAAGTACCAAAAAACCTATGCACGCCTTACCTAGATTCACCCATTTTTCAAGTATTAACATTTTGTCTCATGTGCTTCATCATTGTTTCTCTCTCTCCATAAAAACTGAGGCATTTGAAAGTAAGTCGCATGCATCATCGCCCTTTACCCCTAAATGCTTTAATGCTTATTTCCTAAAAATAAGGATATCCTCTTACCTAACTGCAAGACAGTTCTCAACTTGAGTCCATGTAGCATTGACCTGATACTTTAAGCTATCATCTGTCCAATGTCCTTCATAGCATTTTTCCCTCCAGTAAAGCTTCCAGCCTAGGATCAGACATGGCAAGTAGCTGTCCTCTTTCATCGATATTTTTAGTGAATTCCCTCACCCCATTTTTTAAGTAGAAAATGCCTCATTTTGAATTTGGTGTTTCCTGATAATTAGAATCAGTTTATGCATTCTTGGCCAGAAGCCTCCCTAAATGATGCTGTATCCTTTTTAGGGCATCTTATCTGGGGTCACTTGATAGCCATCTGTGCTCTTCATTAATTATGGTAAATTTTGATGACCTGGTCAAGGTCTTGTTCAGTTTTTTCACTGTATATTTTACCCCTTGGAACGAATAACCAATATGTGTAGAGACACTTTCAGATTATGCAGATATCTTGCTCATCACAATTTCCCCTTGGATTTAGTGTCCACTGATGTTTCTTGTCTGAATTGATCTTTTCTATGATGGCTACAAAATGGTTTTCCAATTCTAGCACTGTAACTTAATTTTCATTCTGAGCTTATAGAGTACTTTTTGAATGGCTGTAATTCATTATTTTGGTGCTCAAATGGTCTGATTTGGCCAGAGGAAGCCCCTTTAAGCTAGTTCCTGCGTCCTGGTGACATGCTCCTATCATGTTATGGAAAACTTTCTTTTCTGGCCTGACAAGATGCTCCAGGATCATCTTGTGCTTACCCTGGCCCAGCCATGGAGTCAGCCATTTCTCCAAGGAGCCCTGGTTTCTTTTAGTGAGAGTGGTATGAGGAACCAAGATTTGGTTTGCATATATGTGATGCACTCTGATCATTTTCTCTTTCAGTAAAAATTTATTTTGGTCACAGACCAAATGGATGTCATAACCCAGTCTGAAAAACACTGCTTTTAGGCCAACTCCCTCCCTTGTGAGTGGCATCTTCTGAAAGCCCAGGCGAAGCAGGCGTCCCTCTGCAGGAAAAGGACAGTTCCAAGAATCCCCTGGAAGCTAATGCAGGCCTCTGGGACAGTGAGAGGCTACTCCTCAGTGGCCAGAGGTGGGCTTAGCGCTTGGCATGTACAGGCTGTGGAACTGTTGAGGGCAATAGGGCAGCAGCTGTTTTCCAGAGGCCCAAAAGCCTGACCGTTGAAGCGTGGCTAGCTAGGTGTATCCCTCTTCGGGATGGGTGGGGTATCCACATTCTACAGCTGCCTCTCCATAGGCTTTGCTGATGGTGGTTACAGAAAACTGTGACTGACCTTCTCATAGACTCAGAGGTACTCGGGGCTTCTGAGGGAAAACAAGAGTACATGCCCATAGAACACCAGCTTGTAAGGACTGAGCCCTGGGACTGCCACCCCCTAAACCCAACAGGAACAGGTATTTGGGGTGTAACATCCAGCTTGGTGTAAATATACCTCGGAAGTTTGGAGTTGGTTCCATTTTCCTATAGAAGTTTGTCTTTCTTCTCACTCAGCTAAATAATCTTGGAACTGTACGTACTTCTGGATCAGTGCAAGCTTTTTAATTCTCCCACTAAGGACAAACTCTGGCCCCTACAGAGTCAGGTCCATTCTCAATTGTGTAAAATGTCCTTTATGTTTAGTAAAATCTTCTTGTGGAATTAGGCATAAAATACCCAAGGCTAGTTTACTTTTTTCCTTCTTTGTTTTTATGCAGCATATATTGTAAGAATTATATATAGCGGAGAGCTGAAACATCACATTTCTAAGTCAGTCAAAATTTTCTAGAATGTAAACGTAAAATATAGAGACTTAGATATGAGATCCTTATAAACTAAAGAGGAATAGAATTGCCATTCTGGTAACTTATTAAATTTTTTTAAATTCTTGAATTCTTACCAAATGCTAGGCAATATAGTTTCCCTTGTTTTTTTTTTAAGATTTCTTTTCCTTTTTCTCCCCAAATACCCCCAGTACATAGTTTTGTATTTTTAGTTGTAGGTCCTTCTAGTTGTGGGATGCCACCTCAGCATGGCCTGATGAGCAGTGCCATGTCCACGCCTAGGGTTCGAACCAGCAAAACCCTGGGGTGCCAAAGCAGAGCGCGCCAACTCAACCACTGGGCCACGGGGCCAGCCCCTCATTTATTTTTGTCAGCACCTTCTGAGCACCTACTAGACTCCAGGGCTATGGAAAATGGGACTCTGCCCTGTGTTACATTCCCATCTAGTGTCTTTCCTCATTCAGTGGTTCCTGAATGCAGGTGGGCCCAAAATTTACAACTGAATTTACTTCTATCATAACTAGTCATCTCGGGAATAATTTATACACTTAATGCATTTCAGACAATAATCAAGCAATCCGCTTGTTATATAGAAACGTGATGTGATGGAGTTGGACCCCCACAAGCTCCCTGGCTCTACCAGTTTCATCCTTTTTTGTGGGGGGGTGCAGTGGGGGGAGGAAGATCAGCCCTGGGCTAACATTTGCTGCCAATCTTCCTCTTTTTGCTGAGGAAGACTGACCATGAGCTAACATCCGTGCCCATCTGCCTCTACTTTATATGTGGGACGCCTGCCACAGCCATGACTTGATGAGCGGTACCATGTCCGCACCTGGGATCCAAACTGGCAGACCCCAGGCCGCCGGAGCAGAATGTGCGAACTTAACCGCTTCGCCCCGGGCTGCCCCTACCAGTTTCATCCTAAAAGGAGCTGCCTTTACTTATGGGGGAAGATCTTTTAGGAGCTGCCCAGAAATATTTGGAAAACAAGCTCTCAAAATTTGGAAGCAACAATGCAGGCTTCAGAATGGTACTATAAGAAAGAAAAATAATGTTAAAGTCACAAAATAGTTTGCCCTTTAATTATAAGCAGGACTTGCTGCTTCTAAGATAAGTTTCTTCCTATTTTATTCAGTTCACTAATTCAGAAGAATGTGTGCCTTGCACCAGATCAAAGAGAGTATTTAAAATTTAAAAATTACCTGGGTGAGGGCTGGGTCCCAGCTGCCCACGCATCCCTAATCTCCGATGTGTGATTGCAGCATCTGGACAAATCTTAGGACAAGATGAGGCTGGGCAGGCTCCTCCCCCTACCATTGACCCCCGTGTGCCTTGACTACAACAGAGGCCTTTTAAGAACCTCAGTCGCCAAGTCCAGTAGGTGGCTTTGTCTTGCTTCCCTCTGCCTGGAGGTTGTTTTCCAAAAAGCAAAGAGCAATGAAGCAGACAAATCTTTGAGCCGTGGAAAACTTCCTATCAAACTGGAATAGGGCATTTCCAGCAGAGGCCTGAGTTTAGGAATTCCTAGGGCTGGCTGGAACATTCAAGGAGAACAGCTGTCCTTCTAGCCCTCTTAGTAAGCACCGGATTGGGTACAAACCCTGAGGGGAAGACTAGGTTGGGTCAGGAAACCTCCTGGCCACCCCTTTGTTCTAGGCCACCTTATGGAGGCTTACGACCCTCCTTTTCATTCTAGATTACTGCTTGACACACAGGTGTGACTGCAATTAAGTGTTTAGTCTCCCACCTGGAGAAATTTTGGTAGTTCACTCTGAGAGGTAAGACTGGCCAGAAAGCGCTTGGAAAAAAGTCATTTGCTTGGCATTCCTGCTCTTACCCACTAAAAGCTCTCTCTCAAGGGCAGGAAAGCATGGTCCAGCCCTATCCCAGAAAAAGACACACACGAAAGCTCAACCCTGAGCTGTGCTTATGCAATACGAGAGAGATAAGGAAGCTGAATGTATTTGCTTCACTTAGAGGCTTTAAAAAATGATCTTGAGGAATGCTGTGTTGAACTGAAGTTAATGCTTCAAAAAAGGAGAAAAAAAAAAAAGATGGGATGTTAAAGTTTATTTCTAAGAAATGTAGAATATTGCTGTTTTTGAATATTAAATCTACTGTAACCACAAATCCCTCCTATGTCTCCATTCAGAATAACAAAGCCAAGGAGAATTTCTTGGGAAAGAACTGGGGGATTTCCCTGGGTGAACCCCTGAAGAGGTGATGCTTCCCCTGCCCTCTCTCAGAAGAGGAAGCCATAGCTGCAGTGCCTGTCAATTAAATGTTACTGCTACTCTGGCTTTTAAAAAGTAACAAGGAGCAGGGCTTTTGTTTAGGACTTTGATGGTTACTCTGTGTGTAGAGTATAAAACCCTTGTAATGACTTAGACCTAGTTTCTTAAATAAAAAGTTACTTAAAATTATTATATATATATAATTTTTTTTCTTCAGTTAACAGTCTTTTAGTCTTAGGTGCATGGACTGAGTCCACGATACAAACTTGCCCTTACTTCCCACCACACGTCCTGAACATAACCTCCCTCCTCCACTGAGAGCTCTGGGAAGCAGGGAGGCTGGGGCAGCAGCCGTGAGGAACCAAGGCACAGGCAGAGCCGGGGTAAACGGGGCTGTATGGGACGGGCTGCCACTGACCAACTGGAGTCACGGAACCCTGCCCCGCCCTAAGCCAGGGGCTTCCCGATCACGCTCGAGTTCTCCCATCCCTCACAGTTACATCTTTTAAAGGCACATCCAGGAATGCTGCACCTGGGGGCTGGGGAAAGCTGCACACAGTTGCTCACAAGGTTACGGGGCTACAAGACTCCATGGCACAGAGCAATGAGGCCTTGCCTTCACTCAGAGGGAGGGGGAGGGGGACTCCTGGATTCCTGCCTGCTTCGGTGGAGGCCAGGGAGGGGTCAGCAACAGGAAAGACAGACCAGGACGGTGGTCAGTAATGCACGTACTTAACAGGTCTTTGGTGCTTGTGTAGCAGCATCTCCCTTAGGTACAAAGGGTTCTGTAGCCAGCAAAGCTGGGAAAAGTATGCTCCTGCACACAATCGCTGGCCTGACTCTGACCATCTGCTGCACAAGGGCACAAAACATGGGAAGTGAGTGTAAACTGCAGTGAATATCCAAATACAGTTTAGAAAGGACTTCCTAAAGATAGACCTGGGAAGGTTTACTTCCCTCCTCAGGTCTATTGAGGATCATGAGCCCTATCCAACAGTTTTGCCTCTTGATCATCCTCACAGATGAGAAATTCTTAGTCTTGCTCCCCAGATATGAGTACTGGAAGGGGCCTGGGCAGAGAGCAGGGGGCAGAGGTTCGGGGGGCCCAGAGAGCTGCCCACCTCACAGGCCCCTGGGCTCCAGGACCAGCCAGTTCTCAGTGACTATCTGCACGTCCTGGCCACTCAGAGGCTCCCGCAGCCTCACCTTCACCTCCAGCTTGCCCCCAGTGGGCTTCCTTCCATCCAGGACCTGTGAAGACCACAGAAAGGGGAGATGGTAACTGAAGGGGGCAGGGGCTGGGAGCAGGCAGCTCCCTCTGTCACAGGTAAGGAATGAGAAGAGAGAAAACGTCCTGCAGTATCAACACAGAAGTCACATTTCATGACAACACTGCCCTTCTGCTCTTTGGTGCAGGTGGGGATGGTTTTAGGTTAAGTTTTATAAACAAAGTATTATATAAATCCAAATAAGCATCAATGCTCTCACCTAGAAACCTAGAGCTCTGCTCACTCAGTTTCCTCAAGGCAACTCCTGGAAAAAATGCTCTGGCTTCAAGGTACAGCTTGAAAACCACTAAGCCCAAACCCTCACTTCACAATGGCCCAGAGAAAGTGGATGGTAAAGTTATATAGCCACTGTATGGCAAGGCCAGGACTAGAAGCCAGGCCAAGCAAGGGTTCCTTTCCAGCCCCCACACTGCTTCCCTCTTTCTGGGTATGAGGTGGGGCAGCTGGAGTGCAAAGCAATCCTACAGGCTCAAGAAGTGTGACCACTCTCAATGGGACCAATACAGAGCAGGCCCCACTTAAGAACGACTCCCCCCAGCAGGTGGCGGGGTGGGTGGAGGGCAGGCACCCTATAGGGGGAGAAGCCCCAGTCTACAAAGGCATCAACAAAGCTCTGGGCTGAGCTCTGCCCAGGACACACTGTACGAGCTCATGTAACACCTTCTCCTCTCTGGATCTTAGTTTTCTCATCCATCAGGCAAGCTCTTAGAATCCCTGCCTGTGAATTCGATGAGTTCACAGAAGCTTAAGGAGCAGTGTGGGGCTGATTTCCAAACACTAGGTGCGTTCTGGTGGGTCCCTGATCCAGACTTTATCAACTTTATGTCCAGAGTTTGTTCTGCTTCATCACGCTGCCAGACAATTGCCCCAACCATAACTCCACCCCTAAAACCTAGAAATTGCTGTGTGCCAAGTTGACAGCAATGATCACACCCCTCTAATGCACCATCTGGGAACCTGAGTGGCCCAGAGTGTTGTGGAAGGAGTACAGCTACTTCTTGTCTGGGTAGCACTATGACATTTTCTCAGACCCTCTGAATCTCTTCATTTGTGAAATGGGAATAGCACCTACTCTACAGCACACTTGTGGATATTTTTAAATTAACGGGCAAAAAAGCCTACACAAGGGACTGATGTTCAATGACTGTTGGCTCTTCTCTTGCCAAGCCCTCTGGTTCGCCCACCCTACCTCCACAATCTCTCTGATCTCACACTCATTCTCCAGCCGCTCCAGTTTCAGGTGAGCTGTGCCGACCAGCTTGTCACTTCTGAAGAAGGATCTGGGGAGCCAAGAGTTAGAGAGGCTTGAACTGAGCAGGGAAGGCAGGAATGATCCAGCTAAGCCCAGCACAGGAAAAGAGTAGTAGCAGGGGCAGGAGCAGCAGCAATGGAGGCCATTCCTTCCAGCCCAACTAGTCAGTGTGACTGATGGTCGGGGGCCTCACCCTTTGTGGAAGATTTCAAATTTGATTCCTTTGCTTTGAATCACCCTCCTGAAGCCTCGGTGGTTTCGGTTGATGTTTAGTTTGAACAGTTGATCAAATTCTGCAAGAAGGGGAGAAGACAAGAAGGGGCGAAGACAAGAAGGGACTTGGCTCCCAGGGATTTCCTGAGGAAACAGAGGGCTAGAGCTGGCCTCCCATCCTGATCTCTCTGCCCGCAATTCAGAGGGGCTGCCACCAGAGGGACGTAGAGCATGGAGATCCTGGCCTTGGCAGTCCAGCTGGACAGTTCTCATACTTTTAGACACAGATTATACCAAAGGGGGAAGGACTTGGAATTTGGAGTCCGGATTCCTGGATTCAAGTCCCATTCCCACCACCTCCTTGCTATGAGGCCCCAGGCGGGACCCTTTACCTCCCTGAGCCTGTTTCCCCAACTATATTAGAGGAGTCATGATAATACCTGCCTTTATCTCCCAAGTTGAGTAGACCAAGTAAGATAATAGATCTGAAAGCACTCTAGAAACATAAGTGCTGGAGACAGAGAGGAAGGGAGGAGAAAGTGGCCCTCACCTGGTGAGTTTGTGTTCTTTACCACAGCTGTTTTGCTTTTTTGAGCCTGCTCCTAAAGCAGTAAGAAGGAAGAAGTCAGGACAGCTTGAAAAAAAACAGGTATCCAGGGCCAGGAACTCTGGGCTAAGTCTGTGTTGAGGGAAGGGACCCCTGTAGGGAATGGGCCCAAGGGTCTTTAAACCCCTCCCTATAGGAGACCTCCCAGGGATGCAGAGAAATGGAGCACAGGGTCCTGGAATGGAAGACGGGGTTCAGAAGATCCTACCTCTACCTGAACCTCACCGAGTTAGGGTAGTGGAACTCAAACCGCACAAAAGCATCCAAGTCATCAGGGGTCACCCCTATGAAAGAGAAACGGGAGTCAGGATCAGAAGGGTTAGCCAGGAGCCCAGCGCTTGATGTGGAGGGAGAGCCAAAGCTTCCCTATTGGCCTGTGGTGGAGTGTCTGGGCAAGAGCCTCCTGGAGTAGGGTGGCTTTAGGGCTACCTGGAGGTGCTGGGAGGTTCATTCCCCGGACAATGATCAGATGCATTTCTGTGCTGTTGAGTTCTGAGAAGATCCTACAGCCAGGAAGCAAGGAGAAAGAGCAGTGGGGAAAGGTCTCCTCTTCCAGTGACTGCCTGCCAGCTGGGTGGCTGGTAATCAGGAGGGGAGGGGCCCAGGGAGGCAAAGCTTGTCTGGGTTAGCAGCAGCAAAGCTGGTACACAGACCTTGGGCTCTGACCCCTAGTCCAGAGCTCCTTCCCCAGCCACCCACAGCTCTGAGCTCCTCACAGGCAGGTGTCATGTCCTCTCCCCAACCCTCCACTCCCAGCCCCAGTGCCTAGAGCAGGGCCAAGCCTGGGAAGCCTCACTCAAGGGCCCTAAGTCTCCAGCCTTGGCTCCCAGCCTCTTGCTCCATCCCTGCATGGAGCCATTGTCTCCCTTAGGCTTCGGCACCTCACAGTCTGGAATGTCTTCAACTCAAAGTGGTGGCTGGGAGGGTCGAGGCCCTGGGCCTGGGCCAGCTGCAGGATTTCAAGCTGCTTCCTGCGGTCCTGAGCAAGCTTCTCAAACCTGATAGGGACAGGCACGCACATCAACATGGCGGGGTTCATTTCTGCTCCCCACCCAACAAGCCCCAGCCCCTCACTTACCGGGTAGTCTCAGTCACATTGCCTTGGTGCATGAACTGCTTAGAGTACAGCAGACACTTCTGAAAATAGGGGTCCAGAGTGACTCCAGAGCCCAGAGCAGGACCTGTCTAGGTTGGCATTCGAGGCCTGACTTCTGAAAGCTACAACTTTCTGTAGCTTCACCCCTCTGCTTCCCCAACACATACCCCAAGGTCATCGTTTCCAAGTCCAATCACACTTTTCTGCCTAAGTTTTTGCTGTTTCCTCTCTTGAGGATAGCCATTTCCCCAAATTCACTTAGCAAACTCCTATTCTTCCTTCAAAACCTAATAGAAACATCACTTCAGAAGGCCGACTTGCAGGCAGCACTTCAGACAGTTACACACACATACAAATATACATGTACATATATATTTTGATATATCTGTCTCCCCTAACACTTCTTCCTCCCATCTTCAAAGTACTCTCCCCCCTCTACTCTGTTGTCTGAACTTCATAACCACCCTGAAAGAGGGGCATTAATCATCCTATTTTACAGATGAGAAGAATGTGGCTCAGAGAGGGGAAGTGCCTAGCCCAAGGTCACACAAGCAGTAAGAGGAAGAGCTAGAACTTGAATCCATGCCTCTCTCATCTGAGCCACATGCCTTTCCCCAGAGGAAGGCTGTGGGCACTGAAAGGGGAGGACAGACAAGCAGTCTACCAACCTCATGTTGCTCCAAAAGCATTTTTTGTAGCTGGGCATACACCTCCTCGGCCTTCTGGGAGAGTCGCAGGTCCTCATGATGAATGAGGATGAAATCACCCTCCTCATCCGTCAAGGGTGAAGGCACCTGGCCAGGTCACAAGGCCCCTCAGGGCCCCAAGAGTCAGATTATTCCTCTACTGAGCCTAACAAATGCAGAAATCCAAACTAAATGTTTCTCCAGGTTCTACTAACCTCCAGTGGTGAGAACTCATTGCCTCCCCTTCTATCCCAGGCTGCTGCAATGCTCTGCCTCCCATTGGCCTTGCCTTGTCATCTCTGACCACAGGCAGCCTACCTGGCCTTCCCCTGGCCTCTCTTGGGGCCATGGGGTAGAGAAAGGCATAAGCAAAAGGCTCTTTCTCAGCTGTCACCACATCCTACCCAAGTCCCACCTCCTCCAAGCAGGTGCCTCCTTCATAGCCCTGCCCATCAAGCCTGTCACTCACCTTCTCTGCCGGAGAAGTCCTGCTGCTTAACCAGGTAGGACTCACCTTGGAGAGGTCCACGGGTCGCCCAGCTCGGACCTGGACGATTTGAGCCTCAAGGCACTTGGCCACCCGCATGTGAGCTTTGGCCTGCTCCAAGTCCTGGCCACGCTTGGCCTGCAGGGCAGCCCGCTGGTACTGCAGTTTCCGTGTCTCTAGCACTGCCAGCTGCTCCCGCACTGAAGGGAGAGGGACACTGGTTAGAGCCGTGCATGCCCCTCACCAGAGCCTTCACTCCTCCATCCCTCTTTGCCCAACTCACCAGAGGGACTCAGTGACTCCTTAGAACTCGAGGCCTTGGGCTCAGGCAGGGACCGGGATGAAGGAACCAGAGGCTGTACTGGCTTCTTGGCCACTGGGGCCTGAGCTGGGGACTCATCCTGCAGGTGCCCAAGAGGCTATCACAGGCGATCTGTTCCCCACCCCAGCCATGCCCGCTCCCAGACTTGGGCTGTCTTCCTAACGCTGCACTAACTCACTGTGTGACCTGAGATGAACGGCTTCCCCTCATGGGCCCTAGAGAATCTCAGAGCTACAAGCAGCCTCAAAGCTCTGAACTACCCTTCCCAACAGGAGACGGCAGGGTGAAGGGTTGAACCGGGCTCTGGAGTCAGAAAGACCTTGGTTTGAATCCAGCTCTGCTAACTCCTAGCTGGGTGCCCTTGGCCAAGTTTTTTGTCTGGAAAACGGAAGAAAGAATACCTCCCTTGCTGGGTTTGTTAGTATGGGCAACAACAGGGTCTGGGTTTGCCTCTCATCTGCTGTCTCCTCCCACCAACCCCGGAGACCTGGGCCCTCAGCCAAACCTCGTTCTCATCCTCGTCTTCCTCTGCTGGGGCTGCATCCTCTGAGGAAGCCAGTTTCTGGGCAGCTGCTAAAGTAGCTGCCACTGCATCCTCCTCAGTGACCGTGGTGGACTCCAGGCCAGGGATGGGGGGGAATCCTGTGGAAGAGAGAGACAGCTGGGAGAGGGGCAGGGGAGCCTCAGGGAAGCACTAGGCTGCTGTGGGCCCTGGCTGTATCTTCTTGGACATGGCTGGGATGGGTGGCTCCCACAAGAGTGGAGGCAGATCCATGAGAAATCATTTCCCCCTCCTCCGTCTTGCTCAGACACCTCCTCCTAAAGCCCCTAGGCCAAGGCCCACCCACCTGGAGGAACAGGCAACTCAGCAAAGTCAACTTTCCGTCCTGCTTGGTGTGCTCGAATGGCATCTTGATATTGCTGCAAGCGAAGGAAGGGAGGGACTTACGGTGGGCAGCAGTCTGCAGCCTCCACACGGGGAGAAACAGGGAGAGGAAGAAGGAGCCAGCAGCCCCAGGAGGAAAAAGAGCCCCTGAAGCAGCAAGAGCTCCTGAGAGAGATACAGACGGGATGGGATCTCAAAGACCAGGGCTAGCTGCAGGAGCAGACAGACAGAGCGCCGCCAGCCAGGGGGAGAGGCCCACACAGGGCAGGGGGCTGCGTGGCTGTGGGCCCACCTTAGCAATGCGCTCGTGCATCCGGGCCTTGCGCTCATCCCCACTGCCCCGGGCCTGGAGGCCTGCCTCACGGTACTTGTTCAGCCTCTGTTGCAGTGCATCCAGCACTGTCTGTGGCTCAGTAGGGGCTGTTTGAAAGGAAGAAGGAGATGGCGTCAACTCTGCCTGCTTCTCCCCAGGTCGCCACTCCACAGTCCCACCATCCCATCCTACCTGGGGTTGCTGGGGTGTCAGGGGCCATCAATGGCTGCACTCGCTCCACTGCTGGGGATACAACTGAGGGTGCTGTGGGGGCCTTGGAAGCCTGTGGGAGGAGCTTCAGGTCTGGGGGACCCAGAGCAGAGGTGTCGATGGGGATGTCTGGCCAGCCCCAGCCCTAAAACTCCTCCCCAACCCTCGCCTGAGCAGGCTCCCCCCACCATCCGCATACTGACCCTCAGGTGCTGGGGGCATGGCACTCAGGTCCACAGGCTGCCCCTTCTCCAGAGCCTCCAGGACAGCACCAAATTTCTGCAGTAGAAAGAAAAGCAAGTGTGGGCATAAGCCAGGGAACCCCAAGAGCCTGGGGTGAAAAACGCCCTCTCAGGCTAGTTTCACTCAAGCCCAGTCTAGCTGCATGACCTTGAGGAGGTCACTGTCCGCATCTGTGAAACAAGAGGTTAGACACAGGGCCTGAGCCCGGCGCTGTACCTTCCCCGTCCTCATGAGCTCTCGGGCACGGTCGAGGTCTCCAGCCCGCTTGGCATTCAGGGCAGCTGTTTTGTATTCTCTCTGTCGGGCCAACAACAGGGCCCGGGGGTCGGGGTCTGAGTCAGGTGGGGCAGAAATGTGAGGGCTGCCCAAGAGGCTTGTCTCAGGCTGGGAAGGGTTGTCTGTGGAGAAACAAAAAGCCCACAGAGGGGGCATGAGGCTCAAAGAAGAAGGTGCATGCTTTGGGTTCCCGGCAACCACAGGTCTGGTTGGCCTGAGGACCTCTCAGGGGAGGTGCGACTGATGGCAATGGACAGTGACAGGATGAGAAGGCAGGCCACTGGCTCTGACGTTGGGAACTAGACAGGACTCGAGTGTCTCCAGATACCTGGCTCCACAGTGGGGGGACCTGGGGAGTCTGCCTCAGGGCTCCTGTTGGTTGTTTTCTGGGGGGCCAGAGGCCTCTTGCCCAAGGCCACTGGAGGTGGAATCTCATCCTCATTGATCTTCCTGCCTTTCCTCACAGCAGCCAGCTGAGACTCCAGAGTCTGAGGGAGAAGAGAACCAGAAACCCAGCCAGCCATCTTGGCCTGGTCCCTGCTCGAATACAGACCAGGGGCCCTTTACCTCCACAAGGCTGATGGGGAGGCCTCTACTCCACCAGCCCAACCTCCTGCTGCCTCACCCACCGCCCTCAGCCCCACTCCTCCTAGCCCTGCTCCCCGGCTGGCCCCAACCCACCTTCAGGCCGCGCTCACAGCGCCTGGCTTTGGCTGCTTCACCGGCCTCCTTGGCACTGGCCGCAGCCTCCCGGTAGTTGTGGATCCGATCCTCCAGCAGAGCCTGCAGCCCCTGAGGCCCTCCAGCCTGTAGATACTTCAGTTCAGGGCCTGGCCACTCCAGGGCCAGCTAGGCCCTTGCTGCTCCCTCCCTGCAAGGAAGCTGCCCCAGAAAATGGAGCTCTTGGATTCAAGGAGAAGGAAGAGCCTAAGAGCCTCAGGGTGGGAGGCAAAGACTCACTGGAGAGGCCAGAGGCCATATCGGAGGCAAACAGAGAGGCCCAGACAATCTGTGGTGGCCAGGAAATGGCTGCGGGGGGTGGGCTGGGAGAACAGAGAGGCCTTTGAAGGCGGCCAGCTACCAAGGAGTTTCTTGTGCTCAGTCTCTGCGTGGGGCAACTGCTAGAGGAGGGCCCTGGAAAGGGTTACTGAGCCTTCTTATGCAAGCCAGGCTACATGCGTGTTAGTACACGGACACGCAGGGCGATCAAAGGCACACAGGGTCCCTCCAGAACCTACCTGAGCTGCTGGGACTGAAGCTGTTAGGAGAGCTGTCTGCACAGGGGGTTCAATGTTTTCCTGTCCCTTCTCCTCCTCAGGGACACCTTGGCTGGCTGTCTCACTGCCATCCAGGGGCCCAGCCTCCTCATCTGCACCCAGGACCTCCTGCAGTTCAGTCTGGGGAGACACAAGTCCCAGATTGGGAGCCTCATGGCCATAGCTATGGTAGGATCTGAGAATAAAGGACCCTCTCCCCCAGCACTATTTCCCAACATCAGTCACTGTGTCTGAAAATCCCCTTTACCAAAACACTTCTTTAATCTGATCAAGGCTGACCTCGAAACAGTGCAGACTCGAAATCTGAGAAGACCCAAGTACAGAGCTCAGACCAGACATCAAAGGAGACCAGTCTCACACTGTACAGTCAGGAAAACGGGTCCAAGAAGGGCAAAGCACTCACTCCACACCAGAGCACACAGAGGCACAAACCCCAGGCCCCCTCCACAGGCCTGACCACAGGGCCCTCGCACACCAGCCTGGCAGACGCACCAGCAAGTCTGCGTCCTCCTCCAGCCCTTGCTCCTCCTCCTCCTCCTCCACATCCCGCATACAGTCCGCCGCCAGCTTCTCGATGTGGGCCATAGGCAGGGGAGCTGGGGGAAGAGGGTCACAGAGGGTCAGGGCAACTCAGAGAAGGTCCACGAGGTGGAAAAGAGGGTCTTCAACCCACTGTACTTGTACGTTTCTCCACCCAGGTAGAAATCCTTCCCTTCCACAGCCAAACTCACACCTGGGAAACGCCTGCTCTTCCTTTATGACCCAGCTCAAAAGACCCTCAGCAGGGAAACCTGCCTGGCCCTCCACAGGCAGCAAGCTCCTCCCTTCTCGGTACTGTTGCTGCAGTGGCTATTCATACACAGATTCACACGTTCGCCTTAGCCACACCTTTCACATGTGTAAACATTTTTAACGGCCATTTCAGATTCACAATAATTCTGCAAGATAGGTAATATTATCTCCATTTTATATATGAGTAAACTAAGAACTACCAATGTTAGTGTTCCTAACATTGCAAACCTAGTAAGTGGCAGAGCCAAGATTCAAACCCAGACTCGTCTAACCGCAAAGCAGGTTTGGAATGAGAGAGAAGGGAGGGCCATGGTTTTCCCCGACCAATGAGACCCTCAGCTCAGGGGCACAAGGGATGGCGGGTGGTTCTCTTTGAGGGTTCCTGGTGAGAAGAGAGGAAGATTTAGACTCCCTGACCCTTCCAGGCTGGGGAGGGAGATTCCACTTATTACTTGACAATTTCTGTGCACTTTTTATGTGCCCAATTCAGCCTTTGCTGAGCCCCGACTCTATATCAGGCCCTGGCTAGAGCAAAGGATAGGGACCTGAGTCAGTCTGAGAATCAGACTGCTGACTGCCCACAATAGGGAGGGGTCAGTCCAGGGAAGGAGTGAGCTCCCCCTCACACAGGTGTGTGAGCAGGGCAAGACGGCCTCTTGGTGGGAGTGCTGCAGAAGACACATGGCTATCAGAAGGACGAGGTGATCTGCCCGGTTCCTCCCAGCTGTGAGGAGAGGACCCTCTCCACCACCTGCCTGAGCCCATCTGGTCCCAGCGCTGAGCCCAGCCCAGTGCTGCAAACTCACCCTGCTCCTTGGGTGCTGGCTTCCTGCCTGTGGTCCCTGCTTCCCCAGTGAGGGCCAGCAGCTCAGCCTCCAGGTCTCCATCATCCTCCGTCTCCTCCATCCCCAGCAGCATGTCCTCTGGGCTCAACTCCACAAAGAGCCCCAGCTGAGAGCAGAGAAGCTTTCTTAGGCCCCACACAATGAGACAGAGGGTGGAGCCCAGCCCCAGAGCCAGTCTCCTACGGTCAGTGGTCAGTGGCTCCTTCACCATCTGTGAGGCCCAATGTGTGGGAAGGGAAACTGAGGCCTGCAACATTACCCCTTGGGACACTTACCTCCCTGGTGACTCTACAAACAACCCAGTAACACTATACTGCCTAACAGCACTATAGCAAAACTAACAGCACTAGGAGCCAATTTAGCTCTCTGCATGATCATCTTAGTTAATTCTCAGAATCCTGAGAGGTAGGTCCTATTTGTTTTTTTAATTGTGGTAAAACACACATAACATGAAACTTATCACCTTAACCTTTTTTTTTTTTTTGAGGAAGATTAGCCCTGAGCTAACTGCTGCCAATCCTCCTTTTTTGCTGAGGAAGACTGGCCCTGAGCTAACATCCATGCCCATCTTCCTCTACACGTGGGACGCCTACCACAGCACGGCTTGCCAAGCGGTGCCAGGTCCGCACCCAGGATCTGAACCAGCGAACCTCAGGCCGCGGAAGTGGAACGTACGCACTTAACCGCTGTGCCACCAGGCCAGCCCCTCATCTTAACCAATTTTAAGTGTAGAGTTCAGTGGCATTAAGTACATTCACACCCTTGTGCAACCATCACCACCATCCATCCACAGAACCCTGTTCATCTTGCAAAACCGAAACTCTGCACCCATTAAACAACTCCCCACTCTCCCCTCTCCCTAGCACCTGGTCACCACCATTTTACTTTCTGTCCCTACGAATCTGACTGCTCTTAAACTAAGGTGGGTCCTATTTTTATCTCCATGTTCAGATGAAACTGAGACAGCCTTTTAAGTAGCAAAGCTAGAATTTAAAATAAAGTCTTGTGACTTGACTGTCTGCCCTATAGCCTACCACATCCCTTACCTGCCTCTTTTAAGACAATAAAAATGGACTAAGAAATCTCAGGACTTGGGCCCAGAAGAAATAAAGGGAGCAGATTAGAGGAGAGAGCCCCTCAGGTTCCCACTTGGGCCGCAGCCCTCTGTCCCTAGGGAGCAAAGCTCTCCCAGTGGCCTTAGCCCTCAAGCCCTGGCATCTTTGGCTGGCAAGCAAAGTCATGGCCCTAAATGAGGAACCCATCAGAACACCCTAAACTTTGGTGTTTCCTGAACCCTCTGTATCACTGACATGCAGGTGGCAATGACAGAAAGAGGCCTGGGTTGAAACACAGGAGAGTTCAGGCCTCATTTCCCACAAGTGGGCGGCAAGAGCTAGTCAGAGGGACTCTAAGGGCTCTGCCCACTCCAGGAGGCACTGCTCGAAGTCTCCGGACTAATGGGGAAACCACACAGGTGACCCAGTCTGCCCAAGCTGTCTAGGGACCTCCCACCCTCAGACTGGCCCAGAGGTGAAGGAGGCTATATCCATACCTGCTTGGCAACTGCCACACCCTGGCCACCAGCCTGAGCGCCCTTCCGAGGTCTTGGCCCTGGCATCTTGGCAGCCAAGATACCTGATGGGGAGCGGAAGAGATTCAGCCTGGAGCAGCCTACAGCCCCGCCCCCGACACTGCTACCTGTGGGCAGGCGGCTAGTAAAGTCCCAACTCAGAGAAAGAAGGCAACCCTAACACCAAAGAAGGAGATGCTAACGCTGGAATCAGGGCACCGAAGCAGGCAACACGGGAGATGGAGGGATGGCGACCACCTGCTAAGGGGTTGAAGTGGGGAGTTTGGACACACCATAAAAAGTTACTGCACTGATTGACAAATCTGGATTGAACCCAAGAGGTGTGAGTGTGGAGGGGCCTCGGAAGGCAGACTGGGGGCGGGCACAAGGCTGGGTAGAATTCAGAAAGGCTCTAGAGCTGTGCTGTCAAATACGGTAGCCGTATGTGGCTATTTACTTTCAAAGTAAAATTAATTAAAATTAAATTTCCAGTTCCTCAACTAGTGGCTACCGTTGGCCAGCACAAACACTGAACACTTCCATCACCGCAGAAAGTTCCACCGGACAGGTCTACTCCGGAGGAAGCAGGCTCAGCGTTCGCTTCCCCGGACCTCACGGCACTCGGAGGCCCTGCAGGGCGTCAGGCCCCGGGGGAGCAGGACGCACCCGCCTCGGCCCCAGCCCTCAAAGGACATCCTCACGGGGGAGGGGGCCTCAGCAGCCGGCAGAAACCCACGGGGCTGCTCCAGGGGCGGCCCTTTATCCAGCGCCGAGAGAAAAAGGTTCTCGGAGAAGGCGATGCCTGTGCTGAGTCACGAAGCAGCTGGGGGCAGCGAGAGGAATAGGATTCCAGAGGGGACCACCTGAGAACGGCGCTGGGGCGAAGACCTGGGACTCCCGGGGCACAAAGTGTGAGACACGAAACGGCACAAGGGAAGCTGAAACTGCGAGCAAGGGGCAAAAGAGAAAACCTCCAAGCCTCAGGCAGTTGGGGCAACTCTGAGGGCAACGGACGTGACGGGGTCGGGTCAGCGACTCAGAAACGTCCCTCCGGAGGGGAGGCCGGCAGCCGCCTCGGGAGGGAGCATTTGCGACGGTCCCGGCGAAGGGGCGAGCGGGGGAGGCGGGGCGGCGCCGGGGACGGAGTCCGGGGTTAGGGGTAAAGCCACCGGGGCTCCCAGGCTACTGGACGTGGCGCACAGGAGGGGCGCGCAGGGTGACTCCAGGCGTCAGGTTTCGGTGACTTGGGTGAGTGGCAGGCCGTCACCTGAGCGGGGACACGGAGGGAGCGGGCTCTGGGAAAAGACGAGGTCAGACACGCCACATCTGCGGCTCCGGGGACACCGGGCTGGGGCATCGGTGCTGGACCCGGGCCTGGACTCAGGAGAGGTGGGCGGCGGAGCGCGCAGAGGTGGCGAAGCCGGGGGACCCCACTCCCGCGCGGCGGGACGCGCTGCCCTGCCCCAGCCGACTCCATCTCCCTCGCCGTCCCCACATCTCCCCACGCTGGGGGGCGGGTACGCTGCATACCTCGCGGCGGATCCGAAACCAACCCAGGCCTTCTCCCGCCCGGCGCCGCCCAGGGCTCCCGCACCCCAGGGCCGCGGCGTCGGGCGTCACAGGAAGCGCCCCCGCGGGAGCCGGCTAGCGCCCTAACACGTGACTCCACCGCCCGTCCGGCGCGCAACACGCATGCCCAGAGCGAAGCGGGCGTGGCGCTCCAACAGGTGACTCCAAGGGTGGGCGTTCTCAGCGCGCAGGCGCCGTTCGGCAGGTAGCGCGAAGCTCGCCGAGACGGTCGTTCGGCGGTTCCGCGGGTGTCCCGCGGCTCGCGCAAACGCAGTAGGCGGGCCTCTGCTCTTAAGCGTTCGCTTCTCTCAGTTCGAGGCTCCCGGGCGCACGCTCGCCCGGCCTAGCTCCCGTCACGCCCTCGCCCCGCCCCTCTCGGCGTGGGGGCGGGGCTGGCGCAGGCTCCGCCCTGGAGGAGGGGCGTCTCCACCTTTCGCCCTCCCCGTAAGGGTGCTGTTTACCGGGAGTCTCCAGGGCAGTGGGCGGGGCGTCACCATCGTTTTCGTAAACACTCAAGACGTGAATGTCCTTTTTCCCGTCAGAAGGCGGTTTGAATACTTAAGATAGGACAGTCGAGGGTGTGACAGCGAGCTCTCACCGCTCTCCGCCGCAGGGCCGTGAGCGGGGCGGGCGTGGAAGAGAACCCCACCTGCCGCAACCCTGGCAGCCCCCTTACTCCTCCTGCCTCCTACACTCCTAGATTCTCATTATGTTTTGTATTCAGCGGTTTCAAAGATCTGCCAGTTTCCTGGGACAAAGAGCTTTTCCATCTCCTTATTGCTTTGCGGTGATTTCCCAAAGAGACCGACTTTACCATTTTAAAAATTGAAGTTTCACTCTTAATATTTTTTCTCATTAAAATTTTTTTTAATTTTATAATATTTAAGATATACACAAAGATATAGAATATTTCACATTTGCCAGAATGCAAGCTCCACAAAGGCAGTTTTGTTTGTCCTCTAGGTTATCTCCAGTGTCTAGAGCAGTGCATGGTACACAGTGGGCACTTAATAAATAGTTCCTATTTTTAGTGTAAATTAACATAAATACATGGCCACCTACCACAAGTTTAAGAAAAAAACAGTACAATACAGTTGAAGCCATCTGTACACTTCTTATGCTGCAACCCTTTCCCAAAGAGATACCCACTATCCTGAATTTGGTGTTTATTACTCCTGAGCATTTCTTTCTATTTCTATTTATGTATATATCCTTAAGCAATCCATAGTATTTTTTTGCAAACTTTAACATACTATTGGTATCACTGCATGTATTCCTCAACTTTTTCTACTCAATCCTATTTATATGCTTCACCCACATTTGTTACATATTCTCCCAGAACTCTTTTATATAGACACAAGTAATTGTGTGCATATATTTACATATATGATATGTTACCATTAAATAAATAGCAGGGCTACTAAGAGAAATATATGTCAGAGGGAGGGCCCACTGTAGGAAGCATGGTTTAGTTTTACAATCTGTTTGTAATGACTATAAACTTCCCAAATATTCTGGAAAAAGCAAATTATTTAATGGAAAATTCCAAAATATGTGACAATGATTTCTATTCAGTATACTTTGCTACAATAATTCCATGTGCTTAGAAAAACATCATCAGGCTCTTTAAAAAGAGCAAATCAAAACAAAACAAAACCCCAAACCAAAACAAAAGAACCCCAGCAGATCACAGTTCTTCCTTGTGAAGCCCTTCACTCTTCCTTTAGAGCATACAGCACATCATCCTGGCTGACATTGAGCCGCACACGAAGGAGCAGGTCGTTCCTGCTGGGCTCCACGAGCAGGAGGCGGCAGGAGCCCAGCTGACAGCACACTGCCATGGTCTCTGTCATGGTGGGGTACGGGAGCCCCTCCATCCTGCAGAGTGCCACATGTTGACTGTACACCTAGAAACAAACAGCAAACATGAGGTCAGCCGCTAGGAAGATTAAGAGCAAAGGTAGGTAGTCCTGGGTCTGTGTTTGATATAATTTCTTTCTTTTTTGGTCCAGGATACTCAATAGCCCGGAAGGCATCAATGGGAACCCCACTCGGGCACAAATGCAGGGGCAGAATGCAGTAGTGATCTCAGAATCAGAGAACAGCAGGTCTCAATCCTGGTTCTACCAATTACCTAAATACGTAACCATGGGCAAGTTGTCTCGCTCTTTGAGCTTCTGTTTTATGTATTAAATGTACTACAATATCCCTAATGAGTTCATGGCTATAAAATATCTGGTAATTGTCACTGTTACACAACTAGCCCTAGTCTCCAGGGGCTGAGTTCTACAACTGAGATTGTCATAATTCAAGTCAAATTTTGCTACAAGGGCATTTTCCTTAGCAGATACAGTGTGCAGGTGCCAAGGCATGACCCTTAGAAAAGCACAAAGGCTGAGAGAGAATACTGAATACAGGCAGGAGGGCAGCTGGGAACACAGACTCCTAAAGCCCCTGGGAAGGTCAGGCAAGTCTGTAGCACTTCCCTGTCACTCTAGATTCCAATTCTAAGTCTATCTCCCCCCTCCCTGTACTAGCCTGAGAGCTTGTCAGGAGCAGGGATATTGACCAATTCAGCTCCCGGCTCCTGGCACGCATCACAGTTCATGGCACACTGCAGATGTTCAGGAAATGTTTACAAACTAAAATGAAAGTCACTCTCTGCAGAAGAGCTGTCTCAGGCTCTAGAAGAAACATGACCAGCCACTAAGTATTTGAAAAAGAATTTAAAGAAGTAAAGAAAAACTGTAGGAAGTAAAAAAGTAGACAGATGGAAAATGTTTTCCTGATCTATTTGTACATCTAAAACATACACAGACACAAACAAATATACTCCCAGGTACACAATTAATCTTCTAAGGCAACCTGTTATATACGGATACTAGTTTTAAATAAACCACTAAGGCACAAGCCCTAATGATTCCTTTTACTTGATATAACTGAAACTATGCTCAAAGAGTGTTCAAACTGATCTTTGTGATTTTTTTTAAACATAGCTCATTCTGAAAGCCTTGGCCCCACTACACCATAAGCTATATTAGGGCAGTAACTTCTATCTTGTTCATCTTGGAATCTCCCACTCCTAGAACAGGATCTGGCACATAGTAAACCTTCAATCTAATAGGCAGAAACTAGTTGCTAAAGGTATCTTCTCATGCAAGTCAATAAAATATCACATAAAAATAGGTGCTGCTCTGATATTCTTTAGCGTAATCAGTTTGGCACAAAATAGAGATAAACTGTTACAAAGTGATCGAAATTCCCACATATTTCATTTTATTTTATTATTATTTTTTGTTTTTTGAGGAAGAGTAGCCCTGAGCTAACATCTGCCACCATCCTCCTCTTTTTGCTGAGGAAGACTGGCCCTGAGCACACATCTGTGCCCATCTTCCTCTACTTTATATGTGGGATGCCTGCCACAACATGGCTTGCCAAGTGGTGCTGTGTCCGCACCGGGGATCCCAACCAGCAAACCCTGGGCCACCAAAGCAGAATGTGCCCACTTAACCGCTGCACCACCGGGCCAGCCCCTCCCACATATCTTAGAGGCACAAGACCAAAATCTAGAAGGATTTGAAAAAAGAAGATCAACCACCTGTTGAAATGTTGCTTCCTCCAGTCCTGATCGACGGAACTCTGCAAGGATGGCTCTTAGGAAGCTCTGTTCCAGAACGGAGGAATTTCTTAAAGAAAATGAGAAGATATGAAATTTCATAAGTGGCTGTACCACCAGCCTAGAGGAAAGCTAAAAAAAAGCTTTTCTGCATCTTTAGAGAAGAGAGAGGCAAAAACTGAGAAATACTTCCTCCCATATTATTCAGCAAGCAGCCCCTACCCTCCCCAGTCTCAAAATGATATGGAAAAAAGAAGTGAGGGAACACAACAACTATATCTGGAAGTCCCAGCACCCCCATTTCAATGAGCCGAGTATATCATTACATGTGAGAAAAGTGGCTGCTTCCATCTTCTTGTTGCCACAGCATTTTATTTCACTAAACACCCATAGTGTAGCTCAGGACATGGTAATTACTCTCCTGTTATTCTAGGTTCACATTTCTGTCTTCCTGACTAGACTATGCCCCTTAAGAAAAAGGACGGTGTGTTCAGCAAATGCAGGTTGAATGCGTAGAAGGTTGGAAAGGGAAACACGCTCCCATGGCCTTCCCAGACTGTGGCCCTCTCCAGTTGTCTTCCGAGGAAGGTTCAGGGTCAGGAAGCAGAAGCAGAAGCATCTTACTTGATGGCGGTGATGTATGACGATGAAAACATCTCATCTACTGCTTCCAGCAGGTGGGCTACAGTCACCAGGCCAGGAGAGCCGGGCTTCTGGCAGGAGAACTCACAGATGTCTGTGGCACGCCTACAAATGTCCAGGCAGCGTCGTGCATCTCCAGAGAGGGCTGCTACCTACAAGAGGGCACATTTTATTCCTTGAGGTCCCCTTGCCACTTAGCCCAGGAGAAAAACAGATTTTATCTTCAGCTAAAAAGGAAAGGTGGTACTAGGAATGGACCTACGCCTAAAGTTAAGTCCATAGGCCTGGCTGGGAAGCAGGAAGTCCAGATATAAATTATTCTCCTGTGCCTGGGACTCTTCCCCGAGCCCAAACCTTTGTCTTGGTTTTACAGGTAACTCCACAATGGAAAAGGCACAAATTCTCAGAATTACTTAATATTAGGGAAATGAAATCTAAAAGAAGAGACCCTTGGCCCGAGATCATTGTTGAACCGTCTGGAAACACAAGGGTCTAGTTCCTTGCATGAAGACAGAAATGTGCCCCCAGAAGCAGCCAGCCTAAGCCAAGAGGCTGAGGTGGAGCCTACTTTGGAGATAAAGCCACAGCCCGAGCCTCCCTCACAGCACATGGTGAATTTGGGAGACCACCTGATCATTGGCTAAACAAACCAGAATCAAGAGGGAAGGAAGCCACAAAGCTGGAGGACCCAGAGGAATCTGTGGTTAGATGAATCCTACTCTCTCGAAAGCTGACTTAAAAGGCCACTCGCATCCCAATTTCACTGAGGGAATTCTTACAGTCACTGTGGCCTATAAAGACCTCTGTTTATATATCCTCAGTAGCTGCCAGCAATCCCCACCATTTGCCTGACAACCATCACAAGTGACAACATCCCAAAACGATTACTTCCTTCCAAAGTGCATCTACATTAAATCTTAAAAGCAAATGGTATAGGCATGTATATACACAACACACCAAGACAGTAAAAGTAGTCATTTCTGGGAAGTAGGATTATAGGAGTTTTGAAATGTTTTATGCCCATTTCTGTTTTCAGAATTCAAATTTAAGACACTCAAAACAGAAATCACTTCTCCAGTAACCCAAGACAGAAACATGAGTATCAGCTTATATTCTTTCCTTCCTCTAATCTCGCACATCGAATGGGGAAGGTCGTCCTGTGGCTGTTTCCGCCCTATGCCTTCTTTCCTCTGATCACCATTACCACTGCCTTGTGAAGCAGTACGCGAAGTGGGTAACTACACAGGCCTAAGAACACAGTGAGCAGGGGGCCCTGGGAAGCGAGAAAACAGCCAGAGTTCTCGCCCCGAGGGTATCGTGAACCCTGGGGACCATAAGCACCTTTCTGACTGCAGCTGCGGTGAGGAATAAGCTGGGACCCAGCCACCATGGAATCTGGGAGAAAACTTTGCATAAACTGAGACCCGACCTCCACAACAGCCTCAGGAAGAGGGTAAATGAGAGACCCATCCTGCAGCAGGGATGACAAGAAAAATGGCCTGTTTTGTCCTGGGTGCTAGGTGATGCAGCGTGAAAAAACTCACAGTCTTTGCAACAATAGGCCTTCACGTGGATTTGTAGCCCAAATTTCTGTTGTGTCTACTAAAAACTTCAAGTGGAGAATTTTGTTTTAAAATGGTCCCAGTCGGTAGTGCCCCATGGTAACTGACAAAAGCAAAAAAAAAACTCCAAATGAACTCAATTTTAATCCAGGCCTCGGTTAATTCACAGATAAAGCTCTAAGGAACATGAGCATACAGTAAAACAAAAAAAAAAACCTGAAAAAACAAAATCGAGACACAAAAACTAGGAAACAATGAATGCACAGGACCCAGCAATCAATGGTATTAGACCCACAAAAACTTCAGATATTGTAATTATAAGACTCAAAATATAAAATAGGTACATTTCTTTATATGCAAAGAAACAACAGAGATGTTTGAAATTACAGTCGAGTTTTGGGTAATAACAGCATCCAAATTTGATGCCTTCAGAAACATTATTAAAAGACAAGAACCCTAGGGGCTGGCCCAGAGGTGTGGCAGTGAAGTTCGTGCACTCTCCCTTGGTGGCCCAGGTTCGAGGGTTCAGATCTCTGGCATGGACCTACATTGCTCATCAAGCCATGCTGTGGTGGCATCCCACATGCAAAAAAGAGGAAGATGGGCACAGATGTCAGCTCAGGGCCAGTCTTCCTCAGCGAAAAGAGGAGGACTGGCACCAGTTAGCTCAGGGCCAATCTTCCTCAAGCAAAGAAGATAAGAACTCTTAAAGGAAGGGAAGCCAGAGGAGAGGAGTAAACAATCTAATTCTACAAGTTGGAAAGAGGTGGCAGAGTAGTGGTTGACTTAGCAGACTGGAGAAAGCCAATTCCTAAGCCAGTAATGAGGAATCCAAGAACAAATCTAAGTTACATTAAAAATCTTCAAATTGCTCAGGAGTTAGTGGAACTGGAACCGGAACTGGAAGTAAAGGGGGGTGTTTGGCTAGAATAAGAGGGACTGGTTGAAAGTTAAGAAACTGATCCCCTAGATCAGGAGTCAGCAAACTACGGGCCACACATTTTTTTGTAAATAAAGTTTTATTGGAACACAGCTATGCACATTCATTCACAGTCACGCATGGCTGCTTTGTGGACGGAAGGGCAGAGCTGAATAGTGGTGACAGACCGTTATGGCCCACAAGGTCTAAAACATTTACTACCTGGCCCTTCACAGAGAAGTTTGCTGACCCTTGCCCTAGATCTTCCCCCATTTCATGCTGTTGGGTAAACATTAGAGGCACTGAGGGACCATTTAAGGCTCTGTGAGAAAATTTTGTGTCTTGGTAATTTGTACTGTTTCATAAAACCCTTTGCCCTGGAGATTATCCTTCTCCTACCGTGGCAGGAAACCTGAGATTTATTCCCATTTTTCAGAGAAGAAAACTGAGGCTCAGGAAGTTTTTAAGTAACTTTCCTATAACCTTCCCCATACCTCTTAAGCATTAGAGCCAGAATTCAAATCAAGTTTGTCTACCTGACTGTTCTGCCCTTTTCATTATACAAAGCTGCTGGCTCCCTGAATCAATTAATCTTCATTTGTATCTAAATCCACCATAGTCATGGCCTTCTAATTAATCATACAATAAGAAGGTTAAGGAATTTTATTTGTACTTTTTGTATTTGTTTTAACAGGACTTCCCGAATTTCTCTTCATCCCCAGAGCACCCAGCACAGAGCGTCACACCGACAGGTGCTGCTCAGCAAAGACTCGCCGACTGCTGTGCAGGTGTGGCGAGGAGCTCCCGAGGGTGACTTACCTTCCTGGCTACGAACTGGATGGCATCATCCTCAAAGGCCCTTAAATGTTTGAGTCGAGACACTAGGATCTGCTGCAGTTGGCTGTGAGTGTAGGGCTGGAAGGACATCCTGGTGAGACCCTGGGAAGCCAAGATGACAGAGGAACAAGTTCATGGACTGTCCACTCTGACAGTCCTGGTGGAAAGCCACCGCGAGTCCCCAGACCCAATTTCTAAGACCCATATAACAATTTACACATTTCACCCTAGGTAGTCGACTACCACTGCTTTCAGCTCCTTCTGTTACTGACAATGGTATCCTGCAGGGCAGCAGTTCTCAACTATTATTCATTCCATTTAAAAGAACCTTTTATTCCACCAGAGTCACTGGAAGCAGACAGAAGCAGAGGAGCTCTAATTAGGGTGGCTGGGAGGATCTTCAGCTCTACGCCACGCGCAGGCTCAGCTCCTCGCTTTACTCCTCGTTTATTTGTACTTGATGTTGTGCTTCCAGCTGAACCACAAGGTCCACAAGGGCAGAGACCACGTCTGCCTTGTTCACTGCGATACTCCATGCACGTCACACTGCCTGGCAAGGGTAAGTACTTAAGTATTTTAAAAATAAATAAACCGCCAGGGCTCTGTGCCGTTTAAGAGCGCACAGGTAGCAGAACACCAAGAAGATATGTTTCCAGAAAATCATGCAATGGTGACAGTTAATTCCAACTTAGATATTATAAGAATTTCAGGGGCTGGCCCAGTGGCTCAGCAGTTAAGTGGGCACATTCTGCTTCGGCAGTCCGGGCTTTGCCAGTTCGGATGCCATGCTGCGGTAGGTGTCCCACATATAAAGTGGAGGAAGATGGGCACGGATGTTAGCTGATGGGCATGGATGTTAGCTGTGGGCCAGTCTTCCTCAGCAAAAAGAGGAGGATTGACAGTAGATGTTAGCTCAGGGCTAATCTTCCTCAAAAAAAAAAAAATTTCAGAAATCATGTTTCTTACTTTCCCATTTATTTTAGTTTCCTATATATTCATTTTTGCAGAACTCCTTGGCCCAGCTTAAGAATTTGTAAGAACAGCTTGCAAACAGCCTGAGGACCTACCAGTCGGCTTAACACCCGGTTCATCATGATGCGTTCTGGCAGGTCCATAGTGTTGGCAATGGTTAGGACCACAAGCCGGGCCTCCTTGTGAGTGGGCCAGTCAAAGAGATTGTACATTACATCTTGTTTCTGAGTCCATAGAAAGTCGAGCTGCCAGGGAAATGGAGACAGATGCAGAGTCCACCACAGAGACCAAGCCAGAGCCCCAGAGTGAAGACCTGTTACTATTGCTTTAGCTGCCTGCGCATCTCAGGTCTCACCACCAACGCAGCAAGGAAGTCAATGGACACAGGCATCTCTCCACCAGAGAACCGGCCCAGATGAATGAAGAAGGCAGCCAGGACTTCCCTCCTGCCCAGTATTTGCTCCCAGAATACTGCAGTCAAGACCTACCCATTTCCTCTTCAGTCCTCCCGGGGGCACCTCCCTACCTCATCCACAAGCAGCACGGTGGTTTCCTGAGAGGACCCTTGGGTGCGGAATCGCTTTGCTAGCAGTTCTGCCGCATGGATAGCTGTTGCCTTTTGGCCTGTCAGCTTCTGCATTGGGAGGGAAAAAAGGTATGGTAACCTGTAAGGATTTTACTCCCCTGGGCTTAAAGTGAAACCTGCAAACAGAGGAAGCCACTTGGTGTGAAGACGTCAGTATCCTCTACCCTGCCTTCCACTCTAGTCTTCACTCTACCCCGCAAGGAGAGGAGAAGGCACCAAAAGAGAAGATAAAAAAAAGTCTGTGTCTGAAATGCAAATGAGCCACAGCCTAGCCCCAGAGACCCCTCCCAAACCATGGCTACATGACTCAATTTATAACCGGACACTACTCATTCCAAGATAACAGCTACCGACTGGAAGGGCAAGGTTCCCACTCTGGCCTCCCTCTAACCCTCTTTCCACAGCTTGCCACACTGCCTCCTGTGTGCGAATGGTTTTCACCATGTTGGTAAGTCCTGGCCTCCAAGAACGCATTTCCAGCTTCTAGACTTGAAGGTCCTTGAGGGTAGGAATTTTGCCTTCCTGGCCCTTGCTACCTCTGCAGAAAGGGCAATGCCTGGCGTGTTGTAAACATGTAATATGCACAAAATTAAATAAACGTTTCCCTTTCACGTGCCACCAAGAAACTGTATTTTCCAAAAAGCCCAAACAGCTTTGCTTACCTGCAAGATTTGCACGTAAACTTGGTGGGGCTCTGTCAGCTTCATGCCATTGACCTCAACGTATTGAAAGGGAGGAACATCATTTGCTTGGGCGGCCTGCTGCAGGCCACGTATCACCTCACGCACAGTGGCAGTCTTTCCTGTCCCAGGGACCCCGGAGATGTACATGCACCTAGGCAAGAAGGGAAGACTTGTGGGCTAGGTCTGTGCCAGCTGCCTCACACTATCACCAGGCAGGAGTGTGGGAATGTGTGCTGAAGGAAGGACTGAGACCCCTGCCATGTGAGGTGGGGGCAGTGAGGGCCACCCTGGAAGCTGGTTAGAGCAGGACCTGTTTACATAGAATCATGCATTCCACAAGCAATGCTCTGTGCAAACTGCCCACCCAAAGAAGGCCAGTTTCATTTTCTCTGAACGACAGAATTTGTTCCCATAGAATTACTTTGACAACAAAAGCTACTTCAGAAGCTTCAGGCTTCCAGAATGATTTTACCTGTCCTCCTGACACTGGAGACAGACCCCTCGGTTGAATTACAGCACCTGAGGCGGTGTACCAGCAGGGGCCTTCTGCCCTGACCAGGCTGCCTGCCTCAGCATGACTCACCCTCCAGTCTGGTCAAGGAGTTTGCTTTCCACAAAGTTGTAGATGTCTTGGAATTCCTGTTCCCGACAGGGGAGAGACTCAGGCACCGCAGAAACATGCAGCCTACAGTTGGTGGTAAATGAGGGAAAAGGAGGACTTTAGGAGCATTTCACCATCTACTCAGTAATAAATGGAAAAGACTTATCTATAGTTACTATACGGAACCTCAAGCACAAAAGCAAGGCAATGCCTTCATTCTCAAATCTCTTCATTTGCCCGCATAATCCCTTTCTCTACCCAAATCACCCAACTCAGTAGTTCTAACCAAGGGCACATATCCCCTGGGGAGATGTCCCCAAATCTCATGGGTGGACCTCATCTCACAAGAGACTCTGACTCAGTTGTTCAGACAGGATCTAGGCTTTATGCATTTTGAAAGGTCCCCACGTAGTTCTAAAGGGTACCAGAACTGAGAAGTAGTGTCCTGATAATCACTTCCCATCCCTGAGACGATGGTGGCAGTAGTCTGGAAACTTACTCCTTCTAGAACCTGTCCACGTAGCTCACCTAGACACTGCTTGAGAGGTTACTTCTTTCTAAACGCACATGTTCATTTTACTCTCTACCTTTATTATGTACATGAATGACTGCAAGTTACTCCCATTTCATGTGAATGAAAGCAGAGGCCCCATTTCTGCCTGTCTCAAAGGGGCCCCAAGCAGCGTCACCTTAGCCGGGCCTCCTCCAGCACGCTGGCTGGCTCCTGGGCAGCCAGGTTTCGGCTGCGGATCCGTGGAGTGGCATGACGTGGTGTTCTAGGCTTGGGCTGTATTCAAAAAAGAGAACATATTTCAGAAGGAAAAAACAAAGCAAAACCCCATTCAGAACACATCAGCAAATCTGATTCATGATGATCTGATAAAAAGAGGTGAGGAGGGGCCAGCCCGGTGGTGCAGCAGTTAAGTTCGCATGCTCTGCTTCTTAGCAGCCCGGGGTTCGCTGGTTCGGATCCCGGCTGCGGACATGGCACTGCTTGGCAAAAGCCATGCTGTGGTAGGCGTCCCACATATAAAGTAGAAGAAGATGGGCATGGATGTTAGCTCAGGGCCAGTCTTCCTCAGCAAAAAGAGGAGGATTGGCAGTAGTTAGCTCAGGGCTAATCTTCCTCAAAAAAAGAGGTGGGGAATTCCTCTTAGTTCCTTCCTGTATAAAGTACCAAGATTCTCCCTTTCTCTCCTCACATCACACATACACTTTGTTCATAGTCCAAACAAGACTTCTTATTTCTAATTTATATATAGTACTAGGATTTTAAAATAATGTCAATCTGAGCAAAGAATGAATATAAGTATGGATTAACTATTATTTAAATATAAAATATTATCTTGAAAGAAAGACAAGAAATTATGTAATTCTAACTACTCTGCCCAAATCCAGGGTAGACTAGGAGGAATTAACTGGGTTTGATTCACAGGATCCTCCTCTAGATTTCTTTGAAAATACGGTCAAACTGTAGCTCAGAACTTCTGCAATCCACAATACAGTAGTCATGCACCACACAACAACATTTCAAGTCAAAGACGGACTGCACATACGATGGTGGTCCCATAAGATCAGCACCATACAGCCTCGCTGTGTAGTAGGCTGTACCATCCAGGTTTGTGTAAGTATACTCTATGATGTTCGCACAATGATGAAATTGATGCCAGCCCTGATATCAGTTCCCACACATTAAACCCAGCATATGTGGAGTTAAAACCAAAGCACTCTTTCTCTGCTTTCTCCCTGGCTCTCTGGCTCCAGAATCCACTCTCCACCATGGAGACAGACACAGCCAAGGACAGCCACCTGGATTCCTTATCATCCCCTCTTCCTCCCTACAAGCCCTGTCCCAAGGCTGAACGCAGGCTGGTGGGAAAGCTCGACCAGCAAGACCACTGACTCCCTCCACCTCTCTACATGCAGCCACATTCCTCACAAACCTTTAAAACGCCTTGCCTTCCCTCTTTCTGGGAGACGAGATGAAATGAGAAAAATTTGAGGGCTCATTCTCATCTGCCGGCTGATATCACCCAAAATAAAAACCCTTTCCTTGCCATAAGCCTGACGTTCCAGTTTTTATTTGGCCCCTCTTGTGTGGTCAGTAAAGAACCTATGTTTGTAGGCAGTAACAATCTGGCAAGCCAGCCAGGAGGCTCTTGCCCGTGGCTCCGTGGCCCCCGGGCTGACCGGGATTTCCTAGGAAGCAGTCTAGCAGCTGCCTAGGTGATTTGCCCTAGGGACTGTCCACAGTACTTTCTGTCTGGCCTGGCACGGCTGACCCTGGGCACATTTTCCTATGGCAAGGAAACAAGTCCTAGATTTGTTTGTTTGTTTTTCCTTCCGGTGAGTCAACGGACTCGGAATCGATGGACTGTGAAATAGGATAAGTCACCTCAGGGACACTCGTGAATTTCCTTCCTCTCCTCTGGGGTCCCTTCCATTCTTGAAGGGGCCATCTGGAGTCCTTTCTGTTCATGGAGGGGTCATCTGGGTGGGCATTCGGAATGGGAACAGTTGTAGGGCTTTCTACCCTCAATCTGGGAACTGTTTCACTGGCACCTGGCTTTTCTGTGTCTGGATCTGTGTATCTGTCTCTGTATATTGGCATGGTAAACATGCTTTCTGTCCCCAAGTACAGCCCACTGGAGCTGATTCCAAGTACATGGTCTAATTATAGTCATAAACCAAAATCTAAAAGGGATGATTTTCTTTTGTAACACTGCATGGCCGCCATATTCTTTAAACTCCCGAGAGAAAATGGCCAAACAATGGATCCTTAAGTTGGAAAATTTTAGAGAGCTCTTGTCATAAACAGCTGTTTTATTGGTACCTATGAAAAGACCAAATTAAAAGGAAAATACAATGACTAGTCTTAAAAACTTAATCAAACTTGGGGTCCCAGCTTCTTCTTGTGGTTTTACAGATGCTCATGAAAACATTAAGTTAACAAAGAGAAATCAAAAAAGGAAGAGTCACAGGACTCATCCCCACAGGATGGAAATCTTTAACTAGTTATTAAAAAGGAAAATGGGATAACTAGAACAGACATAAATAAAGTTAAAACAAAGGTTTTATTAAAACAGTGCCTAAGGTTAGAGGGGCCTAAAGGAGCCCCCCCCCCCATGGTCCCCCAACGTTTAAGGACATCAGACAAACCTGTTCTATTCATGCCAGTTTGAAAAAATTTTAAAAGGTCATAAAGCAGAAATCACAGTGAAAAACCTGACCAGCAATTGTTTATTACAACAGTTACGCTGCTAAGGTTAGTAAAACTATAAAGATTAAAGTGTTTAAGCTAATATTACATGAAGAGGTTATGTCAACTTTGCCTGAATTTTTTGGGGGAATAAATGTTTATGTCTGGCTGAGAATGCTTTCCCTACATAATACTGTAGTACTGAAACTTGTTAATGGAATTCTATGTTATAATTAAAAGCATAAGAGTTGGTAAAATTAGGGGCCGGCTCCATGGCCAAGTGGTTAAGTTCGCGTGTTCTGCTGCGGCAGCCCAGGGTTCGGATCCTGGGCACGGACATGGCACTGCTTGTCAGGCCATGTTGAGGTGGCGTCTCACATCCCACAACTAGAAGGACGTGCACCTAAGATATACAACTGTGTACGGGGGGGTTTGGGAAGATAAAAGCAGGAAAAAAAAAAAGATTGGCAACAGTTGTTAGCCCAGGTGCCAATCTTTGGGGGAAAAGAAAAAAAAAAAAGGAAGATTGGAAACAGTTGTTAGACCAGGTGCCAATCTTTAAAAAAAAAGAGTTGGTAAAATTAAGATATAGTTTTGTAAAATTGGTATATTTAAATGGGCTTTATGTAAAATAATTACATCTCTTTTGCCCCACTGTATTATAGATTATGTTGTGGGGATAAACATTATGTCTCACTGGGGAACGTTTCCCCTGCCTGATATTGTAAGATCATATAAATCTGCCCTTCAGGCAATGTTAATTAAACATGCTAAAGGAGATCTCACTTTAGAATGGCCAAAATGGGGCAATTTCAGTTTACCCAAACTGATGTATGCAGTTGGAAAAAGCGTTACAATGGGAGGTTTGTTTTAATCTTTTCAGGCTTCTAAATCAAATCAGAAATACTTTACTGCCTCTTTAAGAAAAAATAATTGAGTAATTAAACATGCCAGCAGCCAAAGCCAAATCTGCTGCTTCTCTCTCTTCTCTTGCTGAGATTCGCCACTTCAACTCCCAAAAATTGCTGATCTAAAATTAAACAAGTGAAAATAAGTAAACTTTTGAGATAATTTGGAATTTTAATGGCCATTCTGGGGAACCTCTGTTTCAGATGAGTCCACCTTAAGGGTCACCCTTAAAAGAGAGGATTCAAAATCTCTCATAATTGAATCCAGTCTTTAATTAATATACAGGACCTTCTAAAAGACAAAGTTATTTAACATAATATAAAATAATCTTTGGTAAATAAAAGCCTGTTTAAGTTTGCTGGTTTGATTTAAAATAAGCATGTCCACAGGCTTATCAGCATTGGCTATGATGCAGACATACAGCCTGGGTTTACCGGTCAAATGAGCTCACGTCATCTCTGTTACAAAATTCGTCAGCAAGAGGAATAACTCAGAATATTAGCTGGTTTTGTTTATTGTCTCATGAGGTTTTTATAGACGATCTAAATCTAATTGTTGAGAACAGGTAAACTAAATAAATGTAAAAAGATAAGGTTTTGGAGAAACTTTTTAACAATAATTGTTTCATGGTCTGTGTACTTAAAAAACAGCTTCCAAAATCTTTTTGGAAAGAAACTCTATAGTTTTACTGAGTTAAGTTAAATGACATAACCTGTTGAATATCTGGGTAATTCTTGGATAGGATGGAACACTGAAACATTATTGCTAAACCTGTCTAAGTTTATCTACCTTTGGCTTCTTATTAGAGAGAAACTAAAGTATTTGGATCTATTAATATACACACCTTGTGTTTCATTACTATAAAGTAACATGTTTCTAAAAATTATAAAAGGTATTTGTCAAGCCACAGAATGCTAATGTAAAGAAAAGTTTATAATTGCTTACTTGGATTTTACTTAGAAATTAAGGTTTCTAAGGGTTAAAGATTCTAATTAATATATGTAATTAAAGCTACTGAAAATTAAGAAGAAAATCTTTGTATTCAAGGAAAGTAAAATGTATGTTTTCAGTTAGAAGTTATAAAAAATAAAAGTATTTTTACTTGTTGGGCTAAAGAAAAATAAATTTGTCCTAAAGTACTAGAAGGGAAGAAAGGAAACCTGGCACAAATTCTAAATATAAAAAAGTAAGTTACAAAGCTTTATGAAAGTAAAACTCTGAGGAGTTTTATGCCTGGTCAAGTTGGCTAAGATTAAAGTAAATCCAATTAAGTAAATAAGTTTTAAATGTCAGAAGTAAACTGGTACAAAATTAAAACTTGGTCTTCTCTCT